>NW_021636459.1:0-279784 GCF_004799145.2 Neltuma alba | reverse complement strand
TTGGTGCAACATGCAAACATTATTGTATTTTAGCTGGTACATTATTATTTTGCATAAATTTGGTCATTACAAGCATTCGAACCTTGTTTTCCAGAGATTCTCCGATGAAGCTGCTGACACTCCAACTAAAATGGATTTAGCGTCTTCCAGGTTTCTTTCCGTCTGTCCCTGTAACTTAATAAACAAAAATAACCACAAAGAATATTTTTTTTCATCGTGCATAATTTTTATTTTCTGTGCTATAAATGAACTTTAAAAAAAAAAGCAAGCGAGAAATAATGTGTTGTTAACTTGTAACTGTTAATTTTTTTTAATTATTGGCAACTTATAACTGTTAATATTGCAATTGCAGTTTGCAAGTGTGCAATGCGCCAAACAAGTGTGAATAATATGATGACAACACCGACTGGTCTGAACCGAACCGGAGTCTCCGGGCCGAACAGTGAACCAAACACCACCTACAAGCCAGATCTTCGAAGAAGCTTCATCCTTGCTCATTTTCCTCCTCCTCGTTCTCTTCTGCGGCTAAAAGGGACACTGTTATTCCACGTATGAAGTACTTAATGCTCTCAACGACCCTCAGTTTTCCACCAAATCCTTAATACTTTTGCATTGCTGCTGTATCTCTGTCGGCTTCTTTCTTCCACTCTCTGGGGTTTCCTAATATTATTACTCTTCCTTTTCTTTTCTGGGATTTCCCCGTTTCACAGTTTTGATCTTTGGAGCTGCAAATCATGCAAGCAACTCAAGCAGCCACGAATGAAGGTTCTGATAATTCACAAAAGGTTGGATTTCAACGATTGATCTGCGTAACATTTAAAGTTCTGTGGTTTTAATCACTACCGAAAGTGAGATGGCTATTCTGCTTTTCTTCTAATTCAATTCATAACTAGTGGATATTTGCAGAAGCTTGAATCCAGTAGTGTTTAATCTTCAGTTTGTTTTTCTGCAATCTTGTGGCTGGAATGGTGTAGTTGCTGATTGATTTCACTTTTCCATATCTGTTTAATTGATCCAGTTGAAATCAAGGGGTTTGTAATTTCAGCTTCTCCTATGCTTGCTTGAAACCGTTCCTGCAGGCTAGTCCCCGTACTAAAATCCCTTTCTAGATTTGCGTCCTAGTTTCAATGCTTACCATGTTTGGGTTCGGATATGGATTTTCTTCTTTCCATGTCACCGTGGACTGCCAGACCAAATTGAATAATTTTATGCTTAACTAGCTACGTTCAGAGAACATATCATGCATAATCTGCAAATTGCTTTTTGGTTTCATAAATTTATGTTCAGTGAAAATTTAGTTCTAAGAGGATGAAAGAGACCTATGGGGGAAAGTTTGCCCTTAAATTGGCGAATGAGAGAACCTGGAGATAAGCGTGTGGGCATTGGTATGGTGCCAATCCCTTAAGTTGGTGAGCCATTCATGTGTTTGCTCTGATGTAGTTGACAGAAAGAGTTCCGGAAGTATACAAGTTTTTCTTCTCTAATTGAAAACGTGTTCTTAAAGATGTTTTTTCAATGCGCAGACTGATCTTCAGTTAAACAGAGAAGTTTCAGACAATGGACCAAGTGGGAGGCGGCCAGATATTTCACTTCAAATCCCACCGAGACATGTAGGTTTTGGAAGTACACGTGGTGGAAGGTCTCTGGACCATTCTCAAAGCTTCTCTAAAGGGCTTCCATCACCACGAGGCATTTTGCGGGCTTTGAGCCTCAAAAGGAAAGGCAATACAGCAGATGCTGAAAGAAGCAGCCTCCTCAATTCAGACCCCAAGGCAGCTCCAGACAGTCCAAATTTGGCCAACTTTCCACCCGCAATTTCATGGAAAAGATGTACTTCTCTTCCTGTTACGCCTGCTACAAATTTGTCCCCTTCAGTTTCTACACCCTGCTTCTGCAAGGACATACAGGGAACAACCTAAACGCCATGTAAGTTTCTTTCTACCTCCTGTGCACTCCTCGTTCGTGGGGTTTCAAATCCTGTCCACATCTGGAGCCATGGGAAAGTTTAATTCATGGCATCAAACTTGTTGATTTAGACATTGAGTCAAGCTTGTGTTTAATGCATTTTAAAAACTATTTTAACATTAGCACACTGACATTAGTCTTTGCCTGAGGAAATTGGCATTTGTGATGGTGGAAAACCTAATGATTCTTTTTAATTTTGTGCAGAAAGATGCGGTTGCTGCTGGTTCCCAGGTTTCAAGGTCCCTCTCTGTGCCTGGGAGGAACATGGTTATTGTAAGATCTTTGTCTTTTCCTGCCCGGAGTGAGCACGCACGGCAAGATCAGAATGATGGTATGTTCTATATACTCTGTTATTGCTGTTCCATTGTCTGACTCCTTTTGCCATGTTTAAATTCATGTGCTTGAATAAACTGTCCGTTTTTATGTTGGCATTGGCTAGAAAAATGGGTGAACTTAAGTCAAATTTCATTCTACTTACAGTTTTCCTCCTCTCGTCATATTCATTTGTTCAATGAATTTAAAACTAAAAAAGTTGTACGTCTTGTTGTGGCCTCTTCCTTATAGAGGCTTTCGATTAAATGATTTAACTAAGAAAAGACAATTCTAAGATGATTTGAATAATTTAATTTGGTAGACTTTATCATAAGTGACCACGTCAGAAGACATCATATTCATATTTAGACAGTATTATAGTGCCGGACTCTAGTTTAATCTCTGAAACTTTATTGAGTTATTGACACCTGAATGATCCAGTGTTTTGCACAAATTGCACACAGTCAAATAGGAATATTTGTTTTTTCATATTTAACGTTGGTTTCTTGGCAAACCAGATCAAATAACTCCTGTGCCAGTAGAAGATGCTGATGAAGAAATTCCTGAAGAGGAAGCAGTTTGCAGAATCTGTTATGATGTTTGTGATGAAAGGAACACCCTCAAATTGGAGTGCAGTTGTAAAGGCGACTTGACACTTGTTCATGAAGAATGTGCAATTAAATGGTTTACCACAAAAGGAAATAAGAAATGTGATGTTTGTGGCCAAGAGGTTCAGAATCTACCTGTAACACTGCTTCGTTTGCCCAGCTCTGCTCAGACAGGAAGGAGACAGGCGCAGGGTCAGCAGAACATGAATCCTGAGACGTTAAGGTGATTCGACAGTCATATCCTCAAATTTGACCTGTTTTTCTACTTGAGAAGCATGGGTAAACTTGCCTTACATGATTGTTGGTGTCCTTTTAAGCATTATAATACTTACCTTTATGAGTTTAAATCAAAATCCAGGCTGTAAGTGTCTGTGCATTCACACATATGGATTTCATCTTCTATTTATAAGAAATTTTCAAGAATTGTTCTTAATTCACCATTAACTTGGCTGATAAAGTGATAATTTGGAAACTTATTGTCAGAATGAATTAATGGGTTCTTCTATTTCTAAGCATCTAACTCATCAACTACTGCACAGTAACATTTTGCTGATTCATTATTCTCTGTTGTTCTTTTTACAGTGCTTGGCAAGACTTCGTGGTGCTTGTCCTAATAAGCACAATATGCTATTTTTTCTTCCTTGAGCAGCTACTGGTATGCCCGTTTGCTATGAGGGAAAGCTTATGGCAATCTATTTCATGGTTATAAAAACTACTTTTGTTGTATTATCTCATTCTTATTGAGTGTTGTTTTCACTTTCTGACATCCACTTGATAATCTCTTCCAGTGGTTTTTTTCCATGTAGATATTATTATTTCTTTTACATTCTAAATGACTAAAGGAGATATAGATTTTCCTTTGTTTGGAGGGGTTGGGAAGAGAAAAGAAAGAACCACAAACTGCTTATGCATTACAGTATCGTGAAATTAAAATGTCTGACTGGATATACCTTAGAAGTTAGGGAAATGTGATTCTAATTGTCTATATTTCCCCCAAAATTTTAATGTCCAATCATGTTCGACCAACACGATATCTGTTTCCATTTTGTAGCTTCCTGACATGAAGACTCAAGCAATCATTATAGCAGCACCATTTGCCTTTACCTTGGGTCTCCTGGCATCTATTTTTGCGGTCATCCTTGGTATAGTCTCATTAATAATAAACAGCACGCCATTTTTTTCCTCCTAATTTTATTTTGATTACTGTTTGAACGTTTGCTTGTGTTGCTTGCAGCAATAAAAGAGTATATATGGACATATGCTGCTCTTGAGTTTGCTCTTGTGGCTATAACAGTACACCTGTTCTATACTATGGTGAGTGGACTTTCTCGTACTCATTCTGTACTATGCCATATAGACCAAACATGATGTTGCACAAGAAGGGGAATCAAGGAAAACAACCAAAATCTACCGCAATATCTTAAATTCATGTGAATAATACACAAGGTGTAATTTCCTAACAGAGATGGTAGGTCTATAAATGATCTGAGTTTTGAGAAGTGTTCATCTACCTGATCTTAGAGAGATAGAAGTTGGAACTCTATATTAGTGACTTTTGAGGTGACACTTTAGTGTTCAGTTCCCTGAAGATCTTTTCTCTTTTTGTCTGAGACAATCCCCTGGTTTATCTGGAACAACTGTTAAATGGATCTTTTCATGTAACCTGGTTGCATTGCAGTTGCACTTGAAGCCCATTTACGCAATACTGCTTTCATCAGTTTTGGGTTTTGGTATGACTATGAGCATCAACTACGCATATATCCAGTATGTTTCTTGGCGTCTGCAAGTCTCCCAGGATGCCAACCCAGTATGAGTCTCCTCAACATGGATTTTTCTGTTTATCTACTGACGTCACGATCGACCCTGTGTTTGCCAATCATCAAATGCTGTATCCTCTCTCTCTCTCTCTCTCTCTATATATATATATATGTATGTATGTATATGATGAAATGTATAACTATTGGAAGGCAAGGGAAAAAAACAGATTGTCTGGACTTTTATGTTTAGGCAGTCTTTGTTGCAAAGCGGATTTCACTGTCAATATCCAAGATGAGTAAATTTTCTTGCTAATGGATGCTGTATAGCTTTCTGTTCATCAATATACGATGATGTTAGGTAGGCCACTGGCTCCATCTTGATTTTGATTTTGTTCTACTCAACAAATTCGGTGTGGGAAAAAATAATAGAAATAGAGAGCCGCCAGATTTAGCTTTCCTCAAAGCTTTCATGAAGAAACACATGCAGCTATGAAGCGAAAAGGACGTCAGCTTTTCCTCTGTGGTGTTGCTGCATTCAACCTCTGAAAAATAGGTCTGCAAAGAGTCGATGCCGGCAACAGAGAGAAGCAGATCAGAATGAACGACTGAACGAGATGGCGCAAAAATTCCTACTTCAATTTCCTCATAAGACTTGAAGAAATGATGATAAATTTTCTTAGGTCAATGATATACTCCCTCCGTTCCTTATTATAAAAACATTTGATACTTATGGCATGTTCCTATATATAAGAGACACTTAAAAGTTGTCTTTATTTTTTGTGTTGATTTTCTATTTTACCCATATTTATTGTCTCCAACTCACACTCTCTCTCATTTCTACTTCTCTTTTAATAATTACCATTGTTCTCTCTCTTTATTAATGAGGGTATTTTTGAAAAAAATTATACTTTTTACACATTGATTATTCTTAACTAATTTTAACTGTTTTTTTATCAACGTAATTCGGTTATTCGTCTCTTATAATAAGGAACGAAGGGAATATATATATATATAGTTTTCCGATAAGAACGTACCATCTACTTATTTGAAATTGTCAGTCATGAAATGTTAATCGGTAAAAAATATTCATACCTCTTTCTTCTTTACATTTCTTCACTACAAAACAACAGACTAGTCATATATCTAACGCCCGTATAGTTGACAGAGGGACGACCCGAATTGGTCTGTTCATCAATAATAGCATCAGACATCATGAACTCGTTAAATTTGATGAAAACTAAGAATTTCTCTTACTCATTAAACAGAGAATCGAACAAAAGATTCGAGTAATGAGTATCATTACAGCCAAAAAAAAAAAAAGGAACCATTTACGATCCTAACAACCGGGGAAAGACATAAAACTTACATGTTCATGCGTGTAAAAATTTCCAGATAAATTATTATCCAAATGGAACCAAATGACATCATTACACAGGGCAGCCATTACCTTTTTTTAAAAGAGAGAATGTCCAAGTTTAACATGGCCTTTGTCGAAGAACTGACAAGCTAAAATAAACAAAATACTACGAAATGCTCACGAGGAGATAAGAGTTCATTGGCTGTTAAATGGCTCGGTCTTATCGAAACAGTTGGCTTTTGCAACTCGAGTCCTCTGCATTGATGCAGTGTCTCCAGCATAACTGTCGCGATGAACCATTTGGTTTGTCAGCGAAAAATCACAGGAGGCAACAATCCAAGAAACCTGGAGAAGAACTGAACATCACGTCGAATGGACCATAACACACATGAAGAAGGCGACTACAAGAACAGAGAAAGGATGATCGAGGGATGCAGACAAAGCGCAAAATCATCGGAGCCGTGGTGGAAATGGATGGCAAAATCACATTACGGACTCACGAAGTGATCATTCTTTTTGGAGGGTGGTGAATACGGTTTTAAAGAACCTCCGCACACCGTTCGGGCATTTGGTCTAGTGGCATGATTCTCGCTTAGGGTGCGAGAGGTCCCGAGTTCAATTCTCGGAATGCCCCGTCTTTGTAATTTTGCTGGCAAAATCAACTGGGCGTACTTGGCTTTTATTTGATTTTTATGTTTTATTGGGTACGCGCGGTTGTTGGGCACTGGGCACTGGCGATTCCTGTCCCTCTGTGATGCTATCATACAACTCGGCCCCTCCATCGTTTTCCCGTGAGTAGAAATGTAGAATTTCCGTGTACTCTTACAATAGTTACAATACCGAACACGGAACAAATTTACCTTATTAAAAACAAATTATAGGCGAATTTTGTCAAAACATAGAACACAGTAACACCCAATGTTCTATGGACAATGAATTGGATCAAGTTTTTCACCCTTTTTCTCTTTCTAGTAGTGGTTACTAAAATCAAAACTAAATGTTTCACAATCCCTTCGGCGCATGTCCAAAAGGTGACAAAATGGGGTATCAATCATATAACGAGGGGGTTTGTACTTCATCTCCATTTCTACACACATCCGAGCCTCACGTATTGAAAACAAATAGAAGAAAGATGAAAACAGAGACAACTTTTCTTCATTGCTCAAAAAGTCAAACGCCATAGGCACGTCCTCGTCTTACAACCCACAAAGTTATCTCTCTCTGTTTTTTTTTTTTGGGGGAGGGGGGAGGGTTTAAAAAAAGCCATAAAATATGATTACTTCTAGGAAGTACAAGGATGTATGGTTGGTTAAACTTTCACCTGCATCCTCTCTCCTGGCCTAGCTCTTATCATCTCGCAGCAAAATGAATAGAACCTTAACTTCCTATATGCTCCGTATCACTAACAACCTTGACTTTCAAATCCTTCCATAAACAGCAATCTATTCAAGATTTTCCGGCAAAGATGCAGGATCAAGTTCAAAAGATCCTTTAGGGACACCTACTCTTTCCTGACCAGTCATTTTAAATGAAGGAATCCTATGAGAGAATCTAAATAACTCCACCGATGGAATTTGAAATGAATCTTCACCGTTCTTGTTAGCTCGAGTGAAGAGGCTCACAAAACCTTTCATCTTCTCCAAGTATGCAACAGATACCTCCCCTCCTTCAACGTAATCCGACAAAACTTCAACAAAGTCAAATTCATACTTTTGATGAGATTCCACATCAGTGTACCATTTGATATCCCAATTTTTAAACAGAGCCCAAATCTCACCCTTCCTAGGATAAACTTTAAAAGTACTACGGCCAATCTTTTCACACAAAATCAGATGTGAGAACATAAGACGATCTTCAGTAATTTCAGTGTTGCCAAGCACATACTTCCCACAAGCAACTGGCAGGTTATTTTCTACCCAGTTGATTTCATTTTCATCATCTGGCTCTGCTTCAAACCATGTTATTCGCAGCTTGAATCCGGGAGAGAGGACTTTCCTGATCAAAGCATAGAATCTCGGCATGCCATCAATTGTGTCATATATAGCCCAAATCTGTCCATTCGCAAAACTACCTTCTTTCTTGTCCTTTTCAAAGTCACTGAACTCTGCATCAGGATAGACAAAAAAGGTTGGATCTTCTGCTGCTTCCCCTGTCCCATTTGAGCACTGGTTTGCCTCTTTTCCCCTCTTGTCCAGAGTTTCCTCATTTCTCTTGTGTAAGCTCTCTTGTTTCACCTCTTTCTGATCATCTTTCAGGTCAGCAGCTGAGCCATTACGGTTATTCATTTTAGCTGTCTCCCCATTGTCTTCTTCCGCACCACATGAGCCACTTCCCTTGGCCCCCATTGAGGGATTTAGGTCATCATCATCATCACTTCCATTCTCATTATATACAACCTGAGGCTTAGACCTTGTAGATCTACGTCGATGCTGTTCTCGGCCTCCTTGTTCACCACGAGCACCATCCTTGTCAACAGCCATATCATCTTCAGAATCATTGCTGTCTGCGGAATCAGCACTTTCGCTAAAGTCTGCTACCCTCTTCCTCTTTCTCTTTCTATTTGGTTTATCAGGGATGTTCGGGCCTTTTTTCACAGAAGGCTTTGTATTGACGTTCCCAGTATTCATACCCTGGGACCCAACATCAGCACCATGATTTAAACCATCTTTTTGTTGCCCAAAAGCTTGACGACTTGAATTAGCCGCTACTGATGTACCAAGCAGATATGCAATAAAGGGCCTATGACAAGTGTGACAGGAAACAGATCTATTCACAGCTTCAAAGTGAAACTCATATCTACTATTACAAAATGGGCAAGCAGTCCAAAATGTAGGGCGGCTACCATTGGGTCCCTGCTGTGTAGACTGCCTAGGCTGTTGCTGCTTCTGAGGATTCATGTTGGGAAAATTCGCCCTGACATTGTTTTGCACCCCAGCACTCACATTTGTATGAAACTTCTGTGGTGGATGATATGGCTTTGTAGTTCTGTTCATAGGAACTTTGTACTTCATGTCAAGTATAGCCCGTTTATTTTTGTCCAAAAGTACCCTTTGGGCTTCCCCAATTAGTTTAAATGCAGCTTCTGCACCGGAAAACTTGTTCTTGTCAGGATGAAGTTGGAGGGCAAACTTCCTGTATTGTTTCTTTATCATTGCCTCATCAGCTGACCGCCCAACTTGAAGAATTCCATACCAGTCCATCTCATTCCCAAACAATTTCTGCTCCGCAGAGCAATGCACATCACATATAATAAGCATTTGAGTTATGTTCTCCAGATCAGGATATAGTTGCTGAGCTTTAAGAGCAATTTTACGAGCCCCAATGAAATCTTTACTTTCCATCTTCTTTTCAGCAATTACCTTGGCCCGTAAGGCCTCTTCTTTATTGCAGTCCATCAAAAATCCAGATAATAAAACTTCAAAGCAAGCTTTCTGGTCAAGTGCATTAGAAAACGACTACATTTAATCTAACGTATCTGGGAACAACCTAACCAAACAACTAGGAGTCCATATAAACCTTCCAGCGCCTCACCAGTACCCAAAATACAATATTTGCACCCCAGATAAAACCTGCAGATTTTGCATAACTTACGGCTATTAGATTCTACATTGACCAACAGTTGTAAAAGAACCAAGGAGTCGTTTGCATTGCAAACAGAATTCAGAAGCCTCGATAGATATGTGGATGTTTCTATTTATTACAACCGGAGCAGTGCAATCACAATACTTATAAGTTGTAAGACGATTTATCAGTAAAAATGTTTTTCTTCATCTGTACAAATTAATAAAACCTTTTCTTCCATCATCTTCCAATCAGACTTAATCAAATTATCAAACAATAATAATAAGCTGTAACATGATTTATAAGTAAAAAGGTCCTTTTTTTCCATTTCTTTCTATGAGGGAGATCATCGGTCGTTCAGATCTTCAATAAAATCCAAACTGTTTCAGGCAGCCACAGATACAAAAAAGAAACAAATGTTACAAAGACATTAAAATAACCACCCCCCAAAAAAAAATCTTTTTAGGCTTCTATTCAACAGGAGGACGATAACTCGATGGTAAGGACGTCGAACAAGTTCAGCCACTTTCGGTCAGACTTTAGGCTCCACGAAAGACTAAGAAATAAAGGCGATACGCTTTATCAAAACTAGCCAAAAAAAAAAAAAATGTCAAAAACATTCAAGTCACAGAGGAAAAAAAAGGCCTGACTCATTCTCAAATGAAGAAACGTAAAACGACATCGCGGAAACATAAGTTTCACTTAAAAAACTTCAAGAGAAAAATCAGGAGCTATTGTGCCGTTACAGTTGAGAAAGGCCTATAAACAATGGCATTCTTTTTCCCGTTAAGACAGCACATTGGACAATATGAACATGCGTGTGCGAAGAAACTTTAAAACTACATTAGAACCCTAATTATAGCTAACCTAACAATTAAATCTCAAATGAACCCAAACCCAAAAAAGAAAAATAAACGGAACGATCTCGAGGCGAGTGGGAGAGAAAAAGTGTTGAAACGACCAGAGGAGTACTCACACTTCAGAGGGAACGGAAGGAGAAAACCGGTGGTCGAAGGTTCGGGAAGTGCCGGAGCTCAAACAGCAATTTTGACTTATTTCAGAAATGCTAAGGGCTCAGGCGCCAGCATATGTATCTTTGTCGAGCCGGAGCAGCGTCGGAGACCAAAATGAAGGCTTTAATGATGCAACCAGAGGTGCTAATTGAAAAAGCCCATGGGTCAGCTCAGCTCGACCCGTTCAACAATTTGGGCTCGTAATCATAATTTTACTTCAATTATTTTACTTGGGCCTCCATTATTTCATAGTTTGGGCTTGGACATCGGACAAGTGGGGTCTAATTTGTAACTAAAATTATGTAACTATTCATCTTTTATTACCAACAAATATTGGTTTAGTTGGTAAGAATACGACTCATATTTTATAGACGAACAAGTAAACACAAATTTAATTCTACTAATGATTCTTTGCTATGGTCAATCTCGATTATGATAGTTTCTTATGATCTAAGGACTTACAAATGAAGATGAAATCCACTTCTTTTTTTTTTTTTTGGTTTTGGTTTTTCTCTACTCATCTAGACGAAGTACTTCAGAGTGTCCAAATTCTTATTTGATAATAAGTCTTATTTGGTAATCATGCTTGAATTTTGATGAAGTGAGAATATGGATGGGAATGAGGCATTTAAATTGTACTACCTCCGATCTTAATTATAAGAGCTAATTGACTAATTTAAAAAGATTAAAGAAAGAAGTTAAGTTAGTTATTTGTAATAAATAAATGTTATTTTTTCTAAAATATCTTTGCTAATCAAGTGTATTGGCTAGAACTATCATTGTTAGGAGGACTATCTTGAAAAAAAATACACAAATATTAGACACAAAGTGGATTGAGGTCATATATTTAGGACAAAAATAAAAGTCAAACGAGATCTTAATTAAAGATCGGAGGTAGTATTTGGTATAGAGTAATATTTAAACATAATGCTTTCATTACTTTCATTTTATAATCAACATAAAATGTGAAAAATACTTTAATACCCTTGTCCTGATTCTCGAACTTTATCACTCTGCTCATTTTCACAAATCAGACAACTCGCCGTTCTCTATAATTAGAGGAAGAGGATTCGCAAAGAAAGAGGATGATTGAAGGAACAAAAAACTTCATCAATTGCACACAAACTCACCATCATATCGTCTGAGAAAAGGAGGCAACTCTAGATTAGACGGTGGGGGTAAGGGGGTGTCAAAGAAGAAAAGCAAAACAAGATATTAGTGAGATCTGATGACCTTAGTACACTACTAGTGTCTTTCTATGTTGTCATTCCTTTTTTATCAAGAGGATATGGAGAAAAAGGCATGGTGAAAAGCATAAAAGATAATGACAGCCCTTGAGGTTGGAGAAGGAGGGGACATGGCCGAAGAGACATAACAACAATAGAGAATGAAGACAAATACAACAGCAAGGTTAAAGAGCATGTAGCAGTGATAGAATTCCCAGCATCACCTCTCCTATAGTGTTTTCTGATCTCACGTACATGGAATTTACTATTTCCAAAGTAGCAATCATTTCCTCATATCAAATAATCTTTTTAGTGAGCCTTTTCAATCATAATCTCAATTCCAACTCCTGCTTCCTACCAAAAATAGGGCCTAAGGACTTATTCAGTATATGTACATTCTTGCCTATGGTATGACTGAAACCACCTTTTAAAAAAAAAGCTAAGTTTTGTTTTTTTTTAAATATACATTTCATTAAAAACCCCATATGAAAAATGAGTTAGTTTCTAGCACAAGATTGTTGTAAATATTGTACATGAGCGTGTTAAAGAAAGAGCCTCTCTAACATTCTTCCTCTTTTTGATGGATTTCTCTTTTTAATAGATAGACGCTTTTTTAGACATATCTTGTACCTACCTGTGACCTATAAAAAAGGAATGTTTGTCAAAGAAGAAGTAACCGCTCTTAAAGTGCTCGTGTACTTCTTTCTCCAATGAAATCTTCTTCTCTTTTCCGAGTTCTCTTACCTTTTGTTTGTCTGTTTGTTTTTTTTTTTTAATCACCGTGTGTTGTTATATAAGAGGGATCCATTTGCTCTAATTTATTGAGCAGTTGCAGAATATCTCTATAAAAAGAGTAACTAGTACATGACATATGATTAGTCTTTATAGATGTTGCCAACAAAGATCATCGTTGATCTCAAGTCATCATGACCATTTCTCCCCTCTCATCTCTGATTTCACATTTGTTGAGCAACTCAATCATTCACCTCCTCACCAGCCATTCTTGTATGAGCGTCGTCATGTTCAACATCATGACAACCTGGGTATAATTCATCGTGTTGAACCCTTTGTATATCATAATTGATAAATTACGCAAACTCCATGAACGGCGACATTGATGATGCGAAAGGATACAATTAGAGAGCAAAAATGGCTCTGGTTCTCGTCAAGGCCGGCTTGTGTTGGTGATGTTTGATTTGTGGAGTTTGATCATGGTGGTTCGAGGTCCTTGTTAGCTACTCCCTCCCCTTTCTCTCTCTCTCTAAAAATATAGTTCTTCTGCGATATTTTTCTTCTGGATTTTGCATCTTTCTGGTTTATTATCGTTTTCTTTTGATACACTGATTTCATGATATTCGACAGACTGGGTACATGATTCGTTTTATGAATCTATTGATTTCACAATTTTTATTTGATTTTTAAGATTAATGAAATTTCTTACGCGATGGAAAAGATGAAAATGAAATGAGGAAGAAGAATAACCAGGGGGAGGAGTCAAGTAATTCAATAACAAATTGAGCAAGAAAGATGATTTCGTCGTCATGATGAGAGCAAGGGCAATTTTGTCTTCTCACTTGTGTTTCATAACGGTGGGCGGGCCTTATCAGAGTTTTTCAAATTAAAATATGTTAATTTGTTCCGTGGGGTATTCTCCCACGGGCTTCATTGGTCCAATAAGCATGAGACTAGATTACTTATTCCGTTTTTAATTTTGCCACAAACTTGGCCGAAAACGTTTTGTGACAATTTCAAACCGCTTTATATAGACTACGGGGCAAAGGCCCAACAATTTTCAAATAATCAAAATCAATACAAGTTTCTATTGAATTCTGTTAAAAATACACAAACTTTTGCTAAAAATAATTAGTTAATGTTAACAAAACTCAGAAAGGTTATGAATGATTCATATTTTTAAAATAAAGCAAATCTACATAATTTTAACAAAATTTATAAAATGCTTTTTATAAATTACTTCTGTTCTCAGAAGAAACTTATGTAACCGTTTTAAGAGGCGTATACTATAATTTGCTGTAACGTTTTCACCATTAAAATCATATACAATTTTATTTTCAAATAAAGTATTCAATAATTTAAATCGTTCGAAAATATTTTTGAATTTAACACGTCATGTATAATAGTTATTTAACGTTATTCACCAGTTGATAAGAAATGAAATTAATAGAAATAATGACATATAACAATTTCCCAAGGAGAGAATAAAATCTGTATAGTATATATACTATATAAGAATTTTTTTTCTTTTTCAGTTTTACCCTCCATTTAATGCCATAACATTTTAAATCTTACTACCCCATTTAATGCCCTCCATCTAACTGGGATATTATTGAAAACAAGCAATAATTATACCTTAAAATTTGAGAAAAGACAGTTGACAAAATGAAAATATAAATTAGGACAAGTAAATATGAACGGAGAAAGCAGCTTTCTTTGCTTTGGGTCTTATTTCCAAGTAATGAGGGTATGCAAAGGTCCAATTTTCATGGCAACTTAGAAAATTTAAAAATCTGCGACAGGAATGGGATTAAAAATATTAGAGAGAGAAGGTTTATGTTGGCAAAACATTTGCAATTGTCCAAGAACCCTTAATTTACAGTACAAGTAAATATTACTAAATGACAACATTTGTTCTAGCAGAAGACACTCTGAAAACTGCAGCAAATCTCTATGTACTAAAGCAAAAGTGGTATAACATTCAAATGGCCGCAAATTGTGGAAATTATTCTCTTTTTGATAAATGGGGCTTATTTGCAGGTTCCTCACAAGCCACATGCTCTGCCCCAAAACAATGGACGAAAGCGCTCCTGCCCAACCAGCCTCTTTGGGGTGTAATGGAAATCTCTACGCAAAAACCCTTGGCCTTTTCAGACTAGCATTATTGAACTCATCCTATTGCATAAACAGAGAAATTGAGAAAAAACCATTAGATATCAACCTAGTTAATAAGATCAGCGATCATTGCTCAAGAGAATGCGTTTGCGCATAAAATGCAGAAAATATAGGAAAATTTCCAAACAGATATCAGATACATCAATAGAGATAGCTGCATAAGAAGTAATGTGCATTATTTATTTTACAATGCTTCGTTGCGAGAGCATAAAGCTAATTAGTGCTCAAAAAGATAAAATCAAATCAATTTTCTCAGACTGTAGAAGTACATGGAACATGTCGTAGCATAACTGATCACAGGTAATTTAAAAGCCAGACACAATCATATCCACAACTAATTCCCATGTTAAAACAACATGTCAACCCAACTAGATCAAGCAGAAGACTAGAACTTGAAAACATGGTAAAACATGGTCAACGGTGGTTAAGTCTTGCGAACCTCATTAGTAGTCTGCCAAAACTTTTCTGAAAAGCTCCTTCGGTGCTGCGCATGCAAAATGAAGTCACATAAAGAAAATAAGACATCCAAACCAAAATCAAATAAAGTGAAGGGGGTTAATGGTGAAAAGGTGGATTGAACTTAGTTTGCTGAACCTACATATTCTACGTACCTGGCAAACCAGTAAATTTCTCATACTGTTCATAAGCCTGTCCTAATAACATCTCCAATCCTGTTACAATGGCAGCTCCTGACTCTTCAGCATCTTTCAATAGTCTTGTCATTTTGGGGGTGTAGACAGCATCAAAAACCAGGGAGTAATACTTCAAAGCATGCTGCAAACAAGTAATTTGAATAGATAGTTAGATTTGAGTTTCGGGCCTTCAACTGTGTTTATGTTCAATATCAAGAGATTTGGGTGCTTTTCCTGCTAAGCTTGAATGCTTAACTCATCCAGAACAGAAGACACCATGTCCCCAATATCTAAATGCCTGTAATTGCTCGCATTATGTTTATATAAATCACAATGAGTAAATTTCTTTTTATCACCACAAAGCTAAAAAGGTGCATTATTTATATTTATCTTTCTAGATGTCCATCAGAAAATTAGATTTCCGATGAGGCATCAGAAACTTCTTCGCATTTTTCTCTTCTTCAATAGATTTAAGAGAACTACTTCTAACTTGCCTAACATGGCCAGGTCACCATAAAATGAATTAAATTCTGCAAAATTATCAATTAAAGGAGTAGGGCTAGTCTCACTAGATTAGAAGACGACAAATTACAATCAACGGATATCATGCATGATACTTGAAGACAAAGATAACAGAAGTATGCATTTTCACAATCAATAACCATACTTTAGTAAAGCAAAAAGCTGATGTTGTTTAGAAAATTTTGGCCACATGTAGTACCAGACCACAGATAAGATTCAAAACTTCTGATAACAAGGTTGCAATGACCTAATTGATGCAAGAAAGCAGCATATCAAAGGGGTCAAACCTTAGAGATTGGTGTTTCATCAATTTTTGGTTGCATTCCGATTGATGTTGTGTTTGCTAGAATCATGCCATTCTCCGGGTGATAATTATCTAACTCAGCAAGGGTTAAAGCTTCTCCTCCAATCAGATTGGCAAGTTCTCTGGCACGATCTATGCATAAATAATACACCAGTCTAAATACAATCGAAGATAAGGAGGTAATAGATAGCAGCTGTGTTTGTAAGAAAAGCTACACGGTTAATGCAATATATAGGTTTCAGGGGCAAGAAACGTTGTGTTTTAGAGCAATATAAACTTGAAGACAAAACTTGTGATCGCACTTGGATAAAACAGTAGTATTAAAATCAAAGGAAATTAGGTACACCTCTTCAATAAGTAACGGAAGAGGAAAATCACAAGATCCAAGCTAATTCCGTCCAAAACACAACCAAAATAACACCAAACAGTCACAAGGGGACATAAACCAGGACAGGTCCTACTGCACTGACTTAGAGGTCAGGCTCTCTCCACACGCAGAGCAGAAATCGTGCTTATGTAATAGATCTGCACACAACCCTAAAAATGCACACCCTACCCTCATACATTTTCTCTTATTCAAGCGACATTGTTTTGTGACAATTGGTCCACTTTGGCCCTCTTGCTAAGGTCTTTGGGATAGTTCCTGTTATAAACTTGGCCCACTGTCCCCTTGGATCTATCAAGTTGAAAAGGATGAAATGTTGATATAAACTGTCTTTCTAAGCCCATGGTTTTAAGCCCTTCATACAAGAACTTTTTATTCGTCAAATAGAAATGCTAACAAGAAGCCCTCCATAGTCAAAACATTCAACTCATCAAATGGAAATGCCAACAAGAAGCTCTTCATACTAGAAGTTTTTTACTTATCAAATGGGATTACCAAGAAGAAGGTTTCCATTTTCACTCACTCTAGCTTACTCTCTCTCTCTTTCTCAACAACATAGTTGAAGAAGATACAGCGTTTCAAGCAGGACATTTGCATATTCTGAAGGTTACCATAGGTACGGTTGGCAATCACAACCCTTGCCCCCTTTTCTTTCGCACCATAAGCAAGTGCCTTCCCAGCACCACCAGCTCCAATCACAACAAAAAGCTTGCCAGCTAATGGTGAAGCGGCTGCCTTGCTATAATCCTCACCTGCCAAGAAATAATTGGAGTACATCTCATTGTCAATAGAATACTTATAAAAAGCAAAAACAATAGCAACAAGAAATGTTTAGTCAATAAATGTAACAAAGACCTCGTAGAACATCTTCAATGGAAGAAATGGCACCAACATAATCCGTATTATATCCAATCAACTTCCCATCAGTTGAACTCTTTACAATGCAATTCACAGCTCCTATTGACTGCACTCATATACAAAAACAGCAATAAACTAATCATACACTAATCCAAGACTGTCAGGTGTGGCTGTGCTTTATCATGTGGGATTACCTTAGCAATTGGGTCAACCACGTCACAGCATTTAAGTGCAGCTTCCTTGTGAGGAATGGTAACACTGAAATACAATTCTGATAAAGATCAAATTCTAGAAGGTCATGTGAGAGTCTAAACTATCTAGAACATTAAGGTAGATGGTACAGGAATGCTCATCTGCCTGCCTACCCACCCAACTTCAACAGACCACCAGCATGCCTGCATGAACATAATGTGTATGTATCGTGCATGCACGCATGCATGAATGGATAGAGTTCAATAGCATGACAATAGTGTAATAAAAGATGTATATTCCAACTAAAGCCCACTATGTGCAGGTTGGAAATTTGTTTTTAAAAAAAAAAAAGCCTCCAACTCTTAACAGTTGATGTAAGATAACATAAATCAAGAATAAAAAATTGCAAACTTAAGTCATTAGACCAACTTAAGGAAAGGCCAAAGAAGAATTCTGATCCCCATTGGCTTTGTCAAATCAATGTCAAGCCGATAGGATTAAAATGTTCGTCAGTATACTACTACTAGCAGAACCATCTTTTAGCAACCCCAAGCCGCAAAGAAAAAGGACTATATAAGCATCTTACTTATCATACAATATTACAGCCTTCTTCTGCAGACCCATGGAAAATGACTAGCAGTTAAGAGGATTTAGAAACTGATACCATGGTGTAACTACGGCAGCAAAACAAGCAGCATCAAAAATTAGATAACGGAAATTAATCTTCACAGTCTTAGAAAGGAGTCAGCACCTGAATCCAACAAAATCTGTGGATGAGTAAGTCTGGAGAAAGTTGGCAAGGTCATCGACCAGTAAATGAACGTACACAGCATCAAAACCTATTGATTTGAAGGCTTCATTATACAATAAGGGTGATTTGCTGTGGCCAACTGGCTTTCCAATAATGCCGAGTACTTTTGTATCTGGACCTACTTGTCTGAAATTGTATAGATTTAGCAGATCCTTAATAGTTGGTTGACCAGGAGCTGAAACTAGTCCGGCCTCAAGGGTGCCAAAAGTGAGATACCCACCAAATTTTGCACAAAGTATACGTGAAATTAAGCCCTTATCACCCATAGCAAGTGCAATAATTGGAACCTGAAAGTTTCATTAACTAAAATTTCTCATACATGAAATCAAACCCGAATTAGCTCTCTATCAATGACACAAAATTCAGCTCCTAACCAACTTTTAAGTATTTTTATCCTACAATAATTAATTACATTGATGTATTAGGTCAAAAACTCTATAAGAATTTAGAAGACAATCAATTCGGTCTTTATTCAGATAGTTGGCAATTTGACATGTTAGCAACAACAAAAGATTATTTTCAAAGTTGATCAAATTATATCTATCAACCAACAAAACCAACAAGAAGGCTTATCCCATTAGGGGCCAAAATTATACCTATCAACCATGGACCAAAATTTTACATACGCGGCTTACTTGAGAATGTGTTGTTATTTGAAAAATGCGTGCCACATCAGTGACATCCAAGGCAGTTGTTGCAAACTTCACGATGTCTGCCCCAGTTGCTTGTATCTCTGCCACAAGGTTGGCAAGATCCTCAACTGATGGAGTGTACTGGTAATTGTGTGATGAAACAATGACCTTGGATTTGTTGAGTTCCTTTCCACGTATGGAGTCATAGAACCGATGAGCAGCCTTTGGAGATCCAGAAGAAACCAAAAAGAAGTATCACTAATCTTTAGATTTCAGTTAGCAAATAACATGAAGACAGTATCTGGATTTGTCAAATGAGATGAAAGAGCTAAAATGTCTGGTAAGGATTAACGCTTGCCAGTTCACCACCTTATATCTCTACATGCTGCCTTGATCACCGATGTCAGAAAAAGTTAAAGGCATTTATTCAGCAGAAGAATTCCCAAAGAAAATCTTATTACCAGATGGGATACAGGTTTTTTACAGCATCATCAGGATGATTGACTGATTTATAAATCATGGAACTAGTAAACAGCATAGCTTATGAGGAATGGAAAGAATGGTATATATATCTTAAACAGAGCAAGTATTAATCAACTATAACTGTATTTAATCCATAGTTTACAGCACTAAATTAACCGAGTGACCAAACCATGATACTATAATCAGAAATTTGTTTTTTACTTGTATTTTTAGAATTACCAGATAAATTGAACTGACCAAACTTTTCAGCCTCTCCAGACAATTTCTCATAGCAAAGTTAAAAAAAAAAAAAAAAAAAAAGCAGGTTTGCATTGGAATGGTTTAGCTACATAATCGGATGAATCCTAACCTTAAGTTCAACGTCAATGTAATCAGCTCCTAACTCAATGGCTAATCGTAATGCATCCAATCGCTTGTTTTCATCACCATCATACATGCCACCTTCCCAGTTTGGCCTTGAGGAACATAAAGTCAGAGAGGTCAAGAAAACGAGAATCCCACATTTCAGCTAGCAATTTCATATTATAGTTACGATCTAGGAAGAACAAAAACAGCATCCACAGAGCACGGCAGAGAAATTAAAGCTTTCAATTTTAGATATTTGAAATTTAAAAAAATAAAGAAATGGATTCACTAAAAAAAAAGAAGGAGTAATTACCTTGACTCTGTACTACCAAGACATATAAATGAAGGCCTCCAAAAACTGTAATTAAAAGAAGATGTTGACTGACTCAAGTAAAACTACTACCATAAGTAACACCAATGCCCAAGCAAAATATGAGAGTGAATTTGGCTCTTGGCAAGTTGAGAATTTTCTGCACCTTAATAAGTCCATTTGCCTCGCATCCTTTTTTTTTTTTTTTTTTTTTGTTTTCTGAATACAAAAGTAAGGCTTTGTAGGGAACCTAGAGAGTTACCATCTCACATTTTAGCCAGAGAGTACAGAGAGCTTCTTAGGTAACCACAATTAAAAGAAGTCTGCAATGATACCGCTGCAAGTGACCACTAAGGAACTCTACGTATTCTCTTATCACAATAAAACTTAACGTCCTACTATTTAAATAGCTTTGGTCATTGTTACGCTAGTCCTTGGATTTCTCTATGTCCAGGAAAAGACAGTGAATTCGCCATCTAAACTGGTCATACCAATCAACTATCAGAAATAGCATACATCAGAAAAGCTACAAGAGTAATAGGAATCCATTTTGCCAAACCTATAGGTGAAAATTGCCGGTAAAGGACACTCTTTAATTAGAGAGTTCAAATCTTCAACATAGCTGAAGTTCTTCAAAGAGTCCAATCGTATTTCAACAAGGTCAGCATCACTAGCTTTAGCCTTGTGCATGTCAATCTTCATCTTGTCAACTGACTCTCCCATTATAGGGACACAAATTAAGGTTCCATTCTTCCTGGTTTCTTCACTTACCGTTTGACCGTAAGTAGAAGACGCAAGCTGTTAACCACCAAACCAAAAATGAAGAGACAATAATCATAAGACCAGCCATGATTATAAACAGCTAAACCCAAGTTTCTAAACATAGCCTAAGAACAAAGCATGCATTTAAAAAAAAAAAAGCAATTAAATTCACCGCAATTAAACCATCCATACCCAAACAACTCGGAAGATTTAATTTTCAGCAGATTTGGCAAAACAATGACATGCAAAGCAAAATCAACTTGGAAAGTTAAAAAAAAGAAATTGCTTCTCTAAACTCGCGGGCAGAAAATTAAATCATCTTCGCAACCAAACAGAAAAAACAGATAGAAAAGGAAGGGTGTGAGGGGGATGGGGTTACCTCCATTGCGCTTTGTTAGAAGATATGGAGTAGGCGGGGAAGCTGCACTGTGACGAATTTGTACACCTGTATACCTGGTGGCTCCTCGAGCGCGACAGTGATCTGTTTCACCAAGTTTTGGTGGTTGGTATCTGGAAAAAGTAAATCAATAGGGCAGGTGGTGGTAGGCAAAAACGAGGGATGCGCTCAGTGGAGCCACTACCAAGCTGCGAGTCGCTTTGCAAAAAAGTCAAGTTGCGTCAGCACCCCGTATTTTCTGAGATATATGGGAGTATTTGAATGAAACCAAATTATAATTTAAAAGATAATTTTTAGAAAATAGATTTTTAAAAGAATAGATTTTGTGAAAAGATAATTTTGATAAAATGAATGTGTTTAGATAGTTGTTATCAGAATCACTTTTTATATGTGCAAATTATTAAAAAAGACATAAGTTAATATGATAATTATATAAAAATAAATTTTATAATATATTTTAATTTGAAGAAATAAAATTGTTAATAATATATTTTTTACCAACATAATTTATAATATATAAGATAATGTAATTAATAATTAATTAATATGTGTATATACATTTATAAAATATAAGATTAAATATATTTATAGAAAAATAATTAAAGGGTGTTAAAGTCATTTTACTATTGGGATCTACTCTGACAAGCACAATCATACTTTCCAATTTGAACCATATCAAAATGAATTCACTTCTTTTAAAACTATGATTTTAAACCCAAAACTGTGGTTTACTGATTCCCCCTCCCAAACCATGGTTTTGGCCATTTGCCAAACAGGCCCGCAACCAGCACCCTAAAAATATTTTTTAGATGCATCCAGTATCATAAAATGTTTTTTGGTGCATCGAATATTTCAAAATATTTTTTTAGGTACGTTCAATACTCAAAGATATTTTTGGGTGTACCCGGCACTAAGACCAAAAAAATACTCCAGGATGTTAGGTACTACTAAAAAATATTTTAAAATACTGATGGACTGTAAAATATTTTAAAGTGTTGAATGTATCTGAAAAAATATTTCGAGGTGACACCTTAACCCTTACTAAAAACTGAAAATAAATGTTCCTAAGTATCTCTTGGGCAGTTGGGCTGTTACTAGGTAAACTCAGCACGCCTGTACATATGTGTGTGAATAAGAGTATAAATCAGGGCGTATCTAATGTGTTTCAACTTTTGAAGTCTAAATTGAAGTGCGACGTGACGGTTTAACGAGGTGGAGTGGAATAGAGATGGAATGCTATATTATTGAGAAGTTTATTAGGAGAACGAATGATTAAGTAAAATTATATTGGTTATAATTATGGTATTATCAATTATTGAAGTCCAAAATCAATATTGATTTTAGGGTAGGAAAAATGAGTTTATGATGGCTTGAAAAATGATTGGGAGGCCATTCAAGGATATTTTACTCTTTTAAATAATTCTCTCAAATAATAGTCTAAAATTTGAGAGAATCTCAAAAAATATTTTTAAATTACAAAATTTCAAATCAATCTTACTTGTTATACTTTAATATAGTTTAAAATTTTAAAGGTATTCTTTTTTTTTTTGAATTTTTCTTTAAAACTTCCAAATACTGCGCAAGCCTGAAACTTGTGCTCGTGCTTATTCAAGCTTCTTCTTTTTTTTTTTTTTTTTTGAATTCCTTCCTTTATTTTCATTTTTTTAATAATATACAAATCTTTCGTAGGAATTCAGAAACAAAAAACACTCGTCTTCGATGAAATATCTTTGAAATTATGCACACTTGTTATTTCGCCGAAAAAGAATTGACACCTCTTGAACCTAACAAGAAATTGAAATCAATATTTTCGAAGTCTTATTTAGATTACGTTTTCGTTTTACTGCATGCCCTACGTTTCTCATTCTTTGAGCTCCTACAAACAGCCGATGATAGTTTACTTCAAGAAAACTTGGAGACTGAAAAGCGATAATTTCTCAAACTGAACTCTCGTTTTTCTCTTATTCTGCATCCGAATCATTTATTAGGCTTTCCACGTCATAATCCAATTTCCAGCATATCCAGGGTGCTACTAGGATCATAATTCCTTTCAGAACACTGTCATTAACTTTAGTAATGCTATTATTTTGAACAAGATCCTCGGAGAAATTATAGACCCTTTACATCTGACAGACGATGACTGCCAGTATACATGTGAACTCATTCCTACATTAATAACTACAGGCAAATGAAATTACTCGGTAAATGCTAGATCTTCCGCTTTTGACAAGATACGACATATCTGTGCACAACTTCTAGAGATATATACACCCACACATTGTAATTAGTCAGCTTCATGTTCTTTTACTTCTGATACCCCTGAACTCTCCGCCAGCTCTTTCTCAGGCAAGCTCTGTGCATCATTATCACCCTCCAAGTCAGTTTCATGTTCTTTTACCTCTGATGCCACTGAACTCTCAGCCAGCTCTTTCTCAGGCAAGCTCTGCGCATTATTATCACCCTCCACTGCTGGGGAAGGGTGCGAAGATGGAATCCTGTTGTCTGGTGCTTCAGTGTTTACAACCTCCAAATCCGGTACAGTACCCCTTCCATCCCCAGTCACTGTGTGTTCTTCTGATTCCTGCTGGACACCTGTGCCGGCAGTGAGATCTTTCTCAGACATTCTTTCTTCGATTTCACCCTCTGCTGCAGAAGAACAAGGTTGGTCCATGTCTTCTAATGCATTTTCTTGCTTGCCATCATTGCCAATGTTTGCAACATCAGTTTCTGAACTTCCCACACGGTAACCCTCTGTTGCCGGGGAAGATGGAGGGGATGCGTGGTCTACTGACACTGTTGCTAGCACGTCCGCAAAACCCTCAGTAACATCCTTTCCATCAGTAGTATCTGCTTTAGATTCTGCTGATGCATTCTCTAGCATGAAATGATCAGCATTGTTTGTAACATCAACATCTGAGTTCACTTGATCACCCTCTGCAGCTGAACACGGAGACAAAACCCTGTCTGTCGATGCTGATGCTAGCATATCCAGATTAACTTCAGTAACAGGATTTCCATCAGTTATATCACCTTCAGATTCCTTCAACACATTTTCTGGTTGGACAGGACTGTTGTTGATCACTTCATCACTTTCCAAGCTCTCTACATGATTACCCTCTGCTGATGAAGGCTGTGGAGGTGAACCCCCACCCATTGATTCTGGAGCTAGCACATCAGAACAACCATTTGTGAAATCCTTTCCAATATCAGCATTAGATCCTTTTGACACCTCCATCCCCACTGCACAGTAATTTACACCCTTCTCAGATAAGCACCCATCTTTTTCACCTGAGGCTGAGGGACATGGAGTTCCTGATGCATTTCCCATCTCTGCTGCGCAGCTTTCAATAATATCTGCCTTATCCTTCATATCATGTTGTACTTCCGAAGTGCCTACTGGAACCTTCTCAGATAAGGCCTCCAACTCTTTTTGCCCCTCTCCTGTAGTGATGGTCAAAGTCAAAGCTTCACACCTCAATGTATCATCACCAACAGGTATTACGCCAACCTTCATTGCACATAGATGGGAGTCACAAATTAGAATTCAAGGAAATCACGAATCACATAACCAAATTTGACAGATAAGTCATCTCCCATTTGCCTAATTTACTGATTTCGAACATGTAATTCTATACGTGTAAAAAGTAATGTAAAAGTGCATTCTGAATTTTGCGAGGAGGAATGCTATTGCAGACAAGTGAATATGTACCAAGTCAGAGAAATGCTTATATTTAATTTGCTTTGCTCTCCACTAGTAGATGAACCCTTGAACTGGGATAATATGGTTTTACATAGATGAATGCCTCTCACTCAATAATCTTAAAATGAATGCATTTAAGCTTACTATTCAGACACAATACTTGGACTTGCACTGGTACAGTACAATTATAAATCTACTGACCTTTAATACTTGACATCAGGACGAAGTCCAAAGAATAACTTACCAGTGACTCATTCCTTTTTTCACCCATCTCAGCTTCAGAATTACTTGATTGCTGGGGTGGTAACGGATCATCACTGAGAGCCTACAAAGATGAATTTATGGAGGTATCATTACCGTGACATGTATGCTAATAACCAATAGGTGAAATATAGCTTACCATAGTAGCATCCCCACATGTCTCCTCTCCTGTCAGACCAGCTTCTGGTTTCCCTGGCGCTTCTGAGCTGCAAGGAGGTCCCATATCATATGGTACATCAACATGCTCAGTCGCCATGGAAGATGAAGGTATGTCCATTTCCTGGGCTACTGATGGATCAGTAATGGGAGCCTGCCAAAATGAATTCATCAAGTTATATGGATAATAACCATGCCAAAATACTAATGGGCCATAAGTGCAAAACAGCGTACCATAGTGGCATCCCTACACTGCTCTTCTCCTGTCACCCAGCTTTTAGATTCCCTTGGTGTTAGAGAAGTGCTGGGAGGTTCCTTATCATTTGACCCATCAATCTCCATGGAAGATGAAGGTACTTCCATGTTTCTCAATTCAAGTTTTTCTGGCTTATTTCCAGCAACATGAGTTAGTTCCATTTGATCATCCATTTCAGCTCCAGAATAACATAACTCCTGGGGGGGTAACGGATTTGTAACAAGATCCTGAATAAATGAAGTCATTAAGTAAAGGGGTAAAAGAAGGGATATGCTACTAGCAAATAGGTGCAAAATGGCTTACTGCAGTCGCATCCCTTCTATTCCCCTCTCCAGTCAAGCCTTTTGGCTCCACCACTGCTACTGGACTGCATGGAGGCTCCTGATCATATGACACATCCTTCTTACTTTCCTCAATCTCCATAGGAAGCCCATAATCTTTCTTACTTTCCTCAATCTTCACGGGAAGCACATCATCATTTATCAATTCAGGTTTTTCAGGTTTATCAGCCATTTCAACTCTAGTATTTTGTGATTCTTGGGGCAGTAAAGGAATCATCATGTGACCCTGCAGAAATAAATTCATGAAGTAAATTAAGGGATAAGTGCTGTGCCACATATGCCAATACCCAATGGATGCAGGATGGCTTACCACAATGGCATCCCCACAATTCTCTTCGTCAATCAAACTATCTTCAGGTTCACGTGTTTCTACTGAACCGCAAAGAGGACTCTTACCAGATGAGAAATCATTCTCACTTTCCTCAGCCCCTAAGGAAGGAGAAGGTACATCTGCATTTCCGAAAGACTTCTCGGGATTAGTTCCGGCAACCTGAGATGATTCTGGTTGATCCTCTATCTTAGAATTGCGGAGGCCTGATTCCTGCACTTGTGATGGTTTTGTAACGGAACCCTGCAGAAATGAATTTATTGAAGAAAGTGAAGCAATAGTTGCTAGGCCTATACACTTATAGGTACCGACATACCTCAGCAGCATGTCTTTGACTCTTTCCACCATCCAGACGATCTTTTAGTTCCCCACCACCCAGTGCATCGGAGAGTTGACCTTTATGATAAGGGGCATCAGTCTTATCTTGCATCATATCCAAGGAAGACACATTCAAGTTTTGAGGCGCATGTTTCTCTGGATCAAGCCCAGTAACCTGATCTATCTCCATTTCATTGCTCATCTCAGCCTCAACGTAATCTGGTTTCCGTTGAGGTGATGTAGTTGGTGTAGAACACTGCAGGTATCAAATCATAATGCAAATTAGAGGGACAACGAGGCAAAGCAAATATGCCTAATAGATGCTCAAGAACCTACCTCAGGGCTTCCCTGTAACTCTCATCCAGAGTTGACAAGTTTCTCGACTCCTCTGGCATTGGTGGACTGCTGCACTGAGGAACCTGATTAGAAGACGCAGCAATCTTATCCTCATTCGTCAACAAGGAAGATGAAGGGGCATCCATCATTTTGAAAGCATCTTGTTCTGGATCAACATCCAGAGACTTAGAGGCCTCCTTTTCATCACAAATTTCAAGCTTAAAATCTTTTACTTCTTTCACTGAAGGCATTATATTGATTTCTAACCCTGCATTTTGTGGCAAAATATCACCAGCTTGCAAACTAGCATTGTAATTACTCTGATCCACCTTCGAGCCATCCATACCCTCATGGGAGACAGATCTCACAACTGAATTATTATCAAATGATACAACTTCTTGTTCTTTATCTTTCACTTGTGAAGGAATAGAATCTATCACAGTTTCAACTACATCAACCTGAGAAACTTCCTTTTTATCACCTAGAGTATCAGAGCACTTTGGTAACCCTAGAGTTGAAGCTTGAGAACCATCATCAGACAAACAAGCAACCCTCTCTTCCTTACTCCCCATGAGAGACGAAGGCAAACACAAGTTCATTGATGTTTCATCTCCAGAAAGAGCATCACCATCCTGAGTAATATTTCCACTGCCCGCCTCAATTTTAGAATCCTTTAATTCATCCAATGGTAATACACTGCTTGATTGGATACCTGTGATAGAACCTGCTAATTTTTCTTTATTTTCCATCAAACAGGAAGAAGAAACATTTAAATCTTCTTGTGAAATCTTACAATCTTCATGCAATACATGACCATCAGATGAGTCCATCTGAACATTAGTATCAGCTATCGAAACTTTTGTTTCCTCCGGAGCTACAGAGCTGTTGTGCAAATCCTCCTCCATTGACTCTTCCAAAGGTTCTGAATCCTTCACTAGATTCATTTCAGATGATGTCCTATTTTCCTCTTGCACCAAGGATGATGAGGGCAGAACTGCAGAGTCAGATGTAATGTCAGCCACAATATCCCCAACCTGAGAAACACCCACAGAATCATTCACTATATCTTCTGACACAGACGATTGTAATTTCTCTTCCTCAGTTTTTTTACTAGACGTTGTACTCTTGGGAAGATCACCATCCTGAAAAACAACCACAGAATCATCAACAGCAGCTTCCAACCCTGAAGGCTGTGACACCATTGCCGTATCAATAGGATCCTCATGGGCATGGTCTTTAAGTTTTTCTTCCTCATTAACAAAAGAAGACGACATATCTATGCTTGATGCGTTCTCAGGCACAATTTCCTTGACCGGAGAAACATTAATTCTTTTACTGTCAAATGTATCTGTTTCCATGTCACTATTGGTAGGATTGGCAACAACTGCTTGCAACTGCTCACATTTGTCATCCCATTCCTCCACTTTTTCCTCACAGAAGGGTTCTAAGTGGCCCTCCAAAGGTTGAGTCTCATGCAAATTGAAACCATCAGTGGATGACGTAGGAGCAGCTTCATCATCAATGACTTTTGGAGAACTCGGTGGACTTTTCACACTGGCATCAACATAACATTTGATAGTTTCAGATTGCACTAAAGATTCTTCTAACTTATTAGAATTATTCACATCAAAGTTATCAGAATCTGAAGGCTTCAGATCAGCAAGAAAAGGTCTGGGACTTCCAAAACCTTCCATTTCAGGTGATTTGGAACTCTGTTTACTATAAGGTTCTAATGCATTTTGAGAATTATCTTCAATTGTAATCTTCATCTCAGGCTCCAGCGAATCCGAAGAGGCAGGAAGCGAGCTCTGGACTATTGGCTCTCCACTATTACTATCATCAATGTTGGCAGATATGGAAGTTTTAGAGTCATCAAGAGAGAGCTCAGCAGACACTGGTAAAGAATAATCAGTTTCCTTTTCAGAATTAATTTCACCATGTTCAGACATACCAGAAACCTCCATCGTCCTTGAATGAGGGGTTGCTGCAGGACTAGATGGGATCAACTCGGATTGGCCTCCCACAGCTTCAGGCTGGGACACGAACCTAGAGCCGCCGCCATGACACGAAGCAAGAGGTGAAGAAGGATTTTTAGCATTAGGGCTCAATTTATCAGAAGTATTTTCAGCAATACCCGAACGTTCTGCTGTGGCTGAACAATCCAGATTAAAGGTGCCAGCCTGACTAGCAACAGCATTATTACTAGAATTATCAGTTTCCAGGGGAATTGTTCCACATCCAGTGCCACCAACTTCTAGAGGTGAGGAACCTGCAGACTTCTGTAAAGCAGCAGAAAGACTGTTTAAACTAACATTCTCTTGCGCAGCATTAAGTGAACTGGCATCATGCTGAGCCCCAGCCTCAATCTGAGTGCTTGAGGATTCAATGCAATTCTGAATCTGTTCCTTTTGACTAAAATCACTGGCACGGATTTCAGGTTCACTGACAGTCATAATCTCATTCACAACTGCTTTTGAATCAGATGATGTTCCTGAATGTTTTTCATTCCCATTTACTGGAACAACTGAAGTAAAACCCGTTGCTTCAGAAGTTGGTATCTCAGAATTCATTTCGTCCTCAGGATTTTGAGCCTTTAATACCTCCTCTGACAGTTTTTCATGCTTGTCTACAGAAAGCACCGGAGTTACACTTGTTGCTCCAGAAGTTGGCATATCAGAACACTGTTTATTGTCACAGCTCTGGTTATTCAATTCTTCCACTGCAGTTTTAGTCGTTGCACCAATAATTGGGCTGTTCTTATCTTCAATCCCAACAGAATCATGTGCTTTAGGCTTTGCCAAGCAAGTTCCAGAGAAAACTTCCTTCATCACACGAGCAACATCATTCACATTCTGAATTCGGCCAGTAGCAGCAACCTTGTCTGGGGATCCAGAAGCACCATCACCCCTTGATGATGAACCTCTCTGCTGCTTGTTTTGGGAAAAATTGAAGGCTCTCTCTTTCCTTTTTGAATCTGGAACAGCTGTACCACTGGGCAAATGAATCTGGAATTGCTGAGATTGATTAGCATTTGTCCATTCCTGGACCTCACCTCCATGACTTGCTATAGAAGCGGCTTTGTCCCCAGGGGAGTTATGGGAAAGCTGACTCAATTTAGGATCCTGAACAGCCGGAGCACTGGGAACAGGTAAAGCTGAAGCTTGTCTTTTCCCCCTGCGTCGTGGTGGGTCTGCTCTATTTTGAGTTTTACGACCTTGCCTTTTGACCGGCACAGATTCAGATGGTAATGGGCAAGGATGAGAAGATTCAGAGCCCAGAGGGGGAGAGCAAGAAATGCTTGATGGGACACTGGAAGCAACCTTTGCATCCATATGATCCGAAGATTTACCAATGCTTTCCATAGTTGCACTACCAGCTATGGAACTGGCTGGAGAATCAATGTTTGAAGGGGCAGGTTTAGAAGTTTCCACTGGTTGTTGTGTTCTGCCATCAACTGTCTGGTCCTTTGTGACCGCAGTAAGAGGTAAAGTTGGGGCAAGCACAGTTTCATTCCCTGAATTATCACTAATTTTAATGTCGGATGAAGTGAATTGCGAAGAACTCCCTTTAGCCACTGAAGCAGAATCATGAACATTGGAATTCTGCAACTCTGACCCTGTACAAGAAGAACATACCTTGAGTTACTAGATAGTCGTTGCTGATATAAATTAGAAGTTGTAATAAAAACCACTGCACATTCACCTGGAGTTTTAGTAATATTAGATGGTGAAGTCACTGTCTGCTTGGCCAAATCATCCGATTTTTCTGAGAGTTTTAAATCATGATCACCAGGGTTCAGTGATACCTGCTCCTGAATAACACCTTTCGATTCTTGAACAACATCCTCCGTCAAGCTTTTCACATCGACACCTTTTTCACCCAGTGCACTGCCTGATGAAACCTGTAGACTAGAATTTATATGCAACTCCTTCTGACCTGATGTGTCAGGAACAACAGGCAATACAGACTCCTGTTTCTTTCCCCTGCGCCTGGGAGCTCCTCCTCCACTTTGTGACTTCCGACTTTGACCCTTGTTCTGTGTAGGAACACTGGGAAAAGTAGGGGCAGTTTGAGGCGCAGTAGCAGCAGAGGGCAGAGATGTAGGTACCTGACTATTCAGAGAAATTCCAGCACCCAAATGATCCTTTCCACTGTCTAAAGATGTAGAAGCTGATACAATATTTGGATGCTGTATTGTAGCATTGCTGGTAACAGTTCCACTCTGGGAAAAAGCTTGGTCTACAGATGAGTTTGTGGCTTTATCCTCTAGCTGTTCATTTAACTTTGAATCAGGACCACCAGAACCACCAGATACAGGAGATGACACCACAGCCAGCTTCTTCCCTCTGCGTCTGGGTGCTTCACCTCCACTTTGAGTTTTCCGCCCTTGTCCTCTTGCTTGAATTGGCACAGAGACAGCAGCAGCAGTGGATTGCTTCTCAGGAACAGCTGTTGGTAAAGGAACGGCAACCTGTGAGGTGGGAGCAATTCCAGAATCAGAGTGCTGCATGGGTCCAATTGTCCCTACAGCTTCAGATGACTGGGGACTAGAAGATGTTGAAGGCGCAGACAAAGTCCCTCTTTGTAACTGCTTATCCACTCCAATAGCTGCAGGAGGTGCCAGAGAAACCACAGCAGCCGGTGACTTATCTGATGTTATCCTTTTTGGCCTTCCTCTACCTCGTTTAGCTGGAGGAGTTATCTCTTTGGTTTGCTGTACGGGAACAATCTCCACAGGTGGCAGACTTGGGACCGAAGGAGGGATGGCTTCAGGTTCAATGTTAGAAGTAGCTGCAACTGAGTTGGAAGAATTTGCTGGGCCACTTGTTTCTACTACTTCTTCTTTTACTTTGGGTGATCCTGGAGATTCAACCTGACACATCTTCTCAAACTCCTCTTCTGTCCATTGCTCTTCATAAGAACGCACCTACAAGAATAACATACAAGGTGAAAAGCTCAACATTAGGACACCATACTGAACACACAAGGATCTAAATAAGCATTCCTTGATCCAATTTCCCATTTACTCCCTTCAGTCCTTTGAACAAGAAACAAATAACTAAATCATGAAGATCAAAAAAATTAGTTGAAACATTTACTCTTCACAAATACTCCTCCGGTCCTAAATGTAAGACTCATTTCATAGTGTACCAAAAATGTACGTCACAAAGTGTAATTTTTTTCCAAAAAATGCCGCAATTAAATGTGAACTTACAAAATATTTGATGACCCTCATAAAGCCAATTTATATTTAAAGAAGGACATAAGGAGAACTTTTTAATAAATAAGGTAGTCATGGATAGTTAGTCTCTTACAATTAGGACCAAGAGAAGGCTCCCTAATTCTGGTAAGTACATTCATAAAGAAACTTAGAACCAGACTCATGTACATAAGCAGTTTAGATACACATCTACAGCCATATAAACAATTGCACAGGAAGAACCAAAAGATCATACAGTAGACAAACCTCTCTGGCACGTTTTCCCCTCCCATACTGTTGAGTATCAAGGCCCCCAAGATATTCACTTTTCCGCTTTACTCCACTAGGAACTATTGCACCCTTAGGTACATCATATATCTTCATTGCTTCATAGAAATTTTTCAAGTCATCATCAGTTACAAGACGAGGTGGAAGGGGAATTATAAGGTCAGAACTATCAGCTGCCTGGCCAAACATCAATTTCTTCCATGTAGTCTGAAACAATTGATTTAGAGCTACTGTAAGATAATCCATACAAGAAAAAGACAGAAATTCACTTGATCGCATACCATTTCTTCTTCCCTCCTCTTTTTGTCAACAGCCTCAAATATATCCAACTCCATTTCACTGCCCACAAAGGCACATGATCTTTGTCAAATTTCTTTCGACTTTCATTGGACATGAAATTAGCATAGAAGGAGAAGGGTTCAAGGGTAAAAGGCACAACGTAAATGCATGATATAAATGCAATATGTTATGTAACTATAATAACAGATAAAAAAATATTTAAATATGATATAAATTGGATAAATAAGATTTAAATGATATTAAGTAGGATTTAGATCGGGTTTAGGGAAGAAGAGATGTTCAAATGACAAGACACTATGCAGAGGCCCCATAATTTGGAGTGGATCAATATCAGTTTACGTTCCCCTCATTTTATCCAATTGTGATTCCAATGCGGTCATTGATGCAAGAAGGGGGGAGTTGCTTCAAATGACTTATTTTTTTTAAAGACTCCAATGTAATTTTTCTAAGATTTATGTCACAACTCTGGAGGAGATCCTTTCTCAGAAAACCAGTATATTAAGAAAGTAAAGTTTCCATACTGATAAGAGCTCTTAAGCATCTCACTACCCCAGTGTGGGACTTAACACCTCTCTTAGCTATCTCATCGGGCATGCCAAAACACGTACAATACATATGACAGCAAAATATACAACAACATCACACCTATTCTTACATCTAGAGTCACCATGATCAAACGGCACTTCTCAATAACACAGTAACTGTTCTCATCACTCTTGTGCTAAAGTAGAGAGGAGAAACTCCTAGAATGCAATTCATAATCAGAATGGGATGTGCCAGGCAATGGAAAGACAGCCAGGTGGTGAAAGCATTAAGATAAAAAAATACCTCCGAGCCAAGAGATCATTTAGAGCATCATCATCTAATACTGGTGCCGCTTCCTCTTTCTTACACTCACGTAGGAGGGACTCCAAGTATTCTCGTCGATCTTCAGCACTGAGGTAAACAATAGGCAGGGTAAATTAGAAGTTAAATCTATATCATTGTGAACAACTGAATTGGAGTTAAATTTATATCATCGTGAACAACTAAATTGAATTAATATCATGAAAACCTCGTGTTGTTGTCAAAAAACCCAGCAGTAATGCTCTGATTGGCAACACCTAGTTTGTGCTCAGCAGCAGCTCTAACTTGTTCTTCAACAGTTTGAACCTTATTATATAGGAAAATACTTTATCAAACATATGTCCATATGACAAATAACAAATCAAAGCTGATGTTGCAAAGATAATTATTCAAAATTGAACAGGATGACAGGTAGGGTTGTTTTCTATGCACAGTACATCATTATTCAAAAGAAGACACTAAATTTAATCATACATGCCATACACTGATAGAAAACAGTGACAGCAAGAATACTTTCTACACGGTCTAAAAAGCATATTCCAGCTTCATATCAACACTGTACAGGGCATGCAGTTTGCTTCTACAAAGCTTACTAATAAAGAAAGCACTTTCGTTCTTAGAAAGGAAGAAAGAAAATGAGAGGGAGGAGGATAAGATACGCATCTAAAAGAAAAACCTATGAGAATCATTAGCCTACGGGGCTCAAGAATGCAGTAGATTCACTTTATCCGTTGTCACTTCTCAGTACATGATTGATGCAATATACAAATAAACAAATACTGACTGTTTCGAAGCGCAGAACGAGAACATCCCTCTTTTGACCAATTCTATGAGCTCTTGCCTGTGCTTGCAAATCAACCTGATAATATACCAATAAATAAGAAGACCTTAGTATATCAGCAACAAAAACTAAGCAATCCAAAAGCACATAACAGAAATTTCATTGCCTGTGGATTCCAGTCAGTGTCAAATATGATCACCGTGTCAGCAGCTTGAAGATTCACTCCAACACCACCAGCTCGAATGCTTTATAAAACATACGTGCATGTCAGCATACTGAAGCTACTTGGAAATGAGAATACAGAAGAACTTCCAGAGAATTAGGACCTAAATTGTTAACATTTTTTTGTGGGGTGACTTCTAAGAAAAATTACATGAATACAATAAAAGATTTTATCTTCCATTCCGTAACAGTCACCATAGATGCCCACCCACATTAAAACAGCTGATTTAGAAGTAATTACTTCATATTTTACTTCCACAATGGATTTTCATAACAATGTCATATTTTTTTCATTCCGTAAGGGCAATGGGTTTTCATTTGTTTTATTTACACCTGTCATCCAAGCCCTTAACATCAGACTTTTTATATTTAGCTATTAGATCTCATAGCGGGCAAGCATGCTGCTTTTTCTGGGGTTGCTGAAAACTCAATCTGGCAGTGATCTTTGATTGATTCACAGATATAAAAATTAGGGGCGGTAAAAATTCTGGGGTTTTGACACAGAACAAGACGTACCAGGTGTGCCAAGTGATGGTTTAACTACAAACAGATGACAACCAGCAGACTAAAACTAAATGTCAATAACAATGATTTCTTACCCTCTTTCACTGTCACAAACAATACTGTAGTAAACATTAGAATTACCTGAGCAAGAATATAAAGAATGGAGAGCCAGGTTGGTTAAACAAATCAATTAGGGCACCACGGTCACTCCCAGATGTATGTCCATCCAATCGAAGATAACGATACTGTTTTACCGTTAAGTATTCCTCCATAACATCAAGAAGCCTAGTCATTGTTGAAAAGAAAAGAACCTGTAAAGGTATTGATAGAATAAAATCAAACATTATTGAAATGTCCCAAATGAAGGTAAGTGATGCTTAAGGTACATCACTAAATGCAGGGGGGGGGGAGACTATTTCAAGCACATAAAGCATCTGAAGTGGAAACTAACAAGCTAAATCTCACCATTAGAATCTTGAGGAACAAGACACAAGTAACAAAGAAACACTACTAGAGTTAATTGCAGTTTGTCAGTACAAAAAATAAAAAACATCATATTTACAGCTTGTAAGTATCATAGATAAAAGCTAATTGCAGTAACCTAGTAATATGGCGTCTTTCATACCCTATGATCTGTGGCCTTCAACTTTGGTAATAATCGGTCCAACATTTCAAGCTTCCCACAAAGTCTTACAATTGGGGGCAGATAATGCTTGGGTATATAGTTATCCACCTACAGAAGGCAAGAGTCACAGCTTAATCATACAACAAGAAATCAACATAGAATCCCATCCCATGGACCTTGACCTTCCACCAAAATAATCAGATAGATGGAAAGGGTGAAGGAAATAATCAGAGATTGAATAGAGTACAGGGTATAACCTATGCAAAGAGCTCTATACTCTCAGATCATAATAGCAGAAAAACTAAGGGCAAACCTAGAGAGGACACTTTTGATCAGAGTATTTAAAGTTTTTTTATCCGGTTTACCAGCTCAATAAGGAAGAGAAGCTTAAGCACAACACCTTTGAAGAGCACCAAATGCTCCCCAATCTTTCAATGTCACAGTAAAATTATTGTTTTCCTATCCCATCTTCTAAGAAAGATAAAAGCTTACCTCCTCAGCATGCAGTTGGCTCAGATAAGGATGGTTGCAAATATTACGGAGCTCCATAACAGAATTGTGTACCGATCGAGCCTAACAATTGAGGCTTCCAATTAGACCCCAAAACCCAATAAATTAAATTACACATGCACATATACGTGCACGTATATAAAAGAAAAAATGAGAGGAAAATAAGGGGCAAATAAGTCCATTTCCACTAAAGGAATGAGACAGCATTCAACACAGATAGAAAGGACACCTTTGAAGCGCCAATAGAACCAAGATTCTCTTCCACCCGCTTCATTAGAAGTTTCTGATATGCAGAAGCCTCACATCTTACCAGTCTCTCAATCTTTTCAGGCAGCTCATTTTCAACCTATAGTAGGGTGGAAAGGCATGATAATTAACAAAAGATAACAATTTCAAGATATGATGACAGAAAGATGGACAAGGACAATTTCAAATTCAAATGTTCTACATTTATGTCCTCATAAGTCAAATCAAGTAAGGAAAATATTAATGTACAGGCAGCTCATTACAACTGAAAGTATGATAGAACTAAAAAATAATAAACATATAATAATGAAGTCCAGATAAAATTACTACAAGATAGACAAATACAGTTTTTAAGTCTCAACTTAGATGTCTAAATCCAAGGAAAATGCAGCAGATGACGCAAAAATAAGTTATATCTATATCATTTTTGGCCCCAGAAAAAAGTTATATCTATATCATAAAAGGACGCCACTCAGAATCTTTCTTTTATAATCAAGCAGAAAAAAAAATACAGCACATGACATGAGTATAAGTTATGTCATACAAGGACACTACTCATAATTTTGTTAAACATTAGTCATTCATTTTATGGAAAATGAAATATCTAGCATTACTCTCAGGCAGCTCATTATTAAAAATTCATCTTGATAGCACGTACCACAACATCAGAGGAGAACATAGAGAATGATTGTCATAGTAAGCATGTGGCTCAAGCCGGTTAAAAACATAATGTTCCTCCACAAACGTAGTTGACATGGATAGTGGTGGACAAATTCAATTACAAAGCAAATATATGCAGAACTATACTTTTATAATCATGATAAAAATTAATTATTCATTATGAGAAATTCATGATGTTCATGAATCACAAGCCACAGAAATTTATCAGTTATATCAAGCTGCAATTAAAGTACAAAGAGAACTCAAGACCATGGATAGAAACAACTAATGAGAATGAGCACCTTATGTTTTAGCCTGCGAAGTACAAATGGCCTCAGAACTTGATGTAGACGGTTTATGATCAAGAGATTCTCCTCCTCAGACAGTAAAGCCTTATTAACAAAAGACAACAACATGAACATTGCAAAAGTTGGGTCTTTAACTTGTGCACAGGGCAGCATCAATATATCAAGGAAAAATTTTAATGTTAATACCGATCCAAATCTTACCTCATCAGGTGAACTGTCTCCATTACTCTGAAATGGTTTATTGAACCATTGAGAAAAGTCCTCTGATGAATTAAATATGTTAGGTAACAGGAAATTAAGCAGTGCCCACAATTCCTCAAGATTGTTCTGTATGTGAGAAGAGCACACACATTCAACATCAGTATCATGGCAACAAAGCAAAAAGACAAAGCAAAAGTCAGCAGATTCAGCAGAACTCTGTCATTCAGAGAAAGAAGCAAATGCAAAGAAAATTTTAAAGAGAGAATGATCATGCATCACCAGCAAAGATCAATACCGGAGCCAAAGGTACAAAGAGGGAGGGGAAAAGAGAGGGAAACCTGCAATGGTGTTCCAGTTAACAACAACCGATGAGAGCTTTGATAGTGTTTCAAGTCAGCATTCAACTTGCAAGAAGCATTCTTTATTCGGTGCCCTTCATCAATTATTACATAGTGCCAATGTATTTTGCTCAGCTTAGGCCTATCATGCTTGTTCATTAGATACTCGTATGTTGTCAATAGTACATTAAATTTCTGGTGAACAATCCTTTCCCTACAGTATGAATAAAAATCTCAGAATCATATAGCAAAACACAATTTCAAACAAGCAAGAGGTTGTTATCTATCATTCCATTACTTGAATAACCGCCGACGCTCCTCTGGAGGTCCAGAGTAGACAATTTTATGAACACCTGGAGCCCAAAAATTAATTTCCGACTCCCAACCAGGTAGAACTGAAGAGGGAACAACCACAAGAAAAGGTCCTCTATCATTTTTGGTTTCCATCAGGTAGCAAATCAGAGCAATAACCTAGACAAGTGAAACATGATCAGGATCTGGCAGAGTATAAGTTTAAATTTTAAGGTCCAATAATGCTCCCATCTACAACAGAAAGTAGCTTCTGCCATCTTCAGGTGAGTAGTTTTAGCCCTGTTGATGCAGGACCAAACATGCACTGATACTCTATAGCTACTCTTTCATAGAATATCAAAAAATCTAACTAAGAGAAATTACCAAGCAGGAAAACATAGTATTAAATAATAGACATTAAGCATACAGTGAAAAACAGGAATCTAGCTCCCAAAACGACTTTCCCACTTGAACAGAACTACAGCATACCTGAACAGTTTTACCCAGTCCCATTTCATCGGCAAGTATTCCATTCAAATGATTGTTGTATAGCGAAACCAACCACCTCAGGCCATTCATTTGGTACCTGGAGCATAAAAATCACAATCAAAAGCAATGTCAACCTAAACTCCCTCCTTACCAAACATCAAACAAGGTTAAATAAAAATAATTAAAAAAGAGAGAAAATAAGCCAGAGAACATGCAGAGAGAATTAATCTCCCTGCCTTACCCACAAAAGCAGGGCCAAATTAGTTCAACAAATGTTAAATTACCCTGTCAATCATCAATGAATTTTCAATTTGGTCTTTACAGATTAAAAGTTTGTGACTAGTTCCCAATAGTTTTAGGGGTGAACCTCATCATTCACCGACCATTTGTGTGAATTTACTTTATTAACATGAACTTTGGGCCCCCCAGGCACTAGAAAAGGAATAAAGGAAGATGTCCAAGTGAAATCTACTGGCATGTAGGGCATGTGATGAAAGGGACCACATTTAAAAAAAGGGCGGGGCACTTCAGATTTTGTGGATCAGCATGGTAATCCAACCCACAAAAACATCACCATGACAACAAACAAAAGAAGCTTCTCCACCGTTCAATAAAATGCAGTCAAATTTCAATCCCCATAATAAAACATACACATGAATCTACTAGAATTCATAAACTATAAAAAGGAGGAAACTTCACTTACTCCCTCAATTTTCCACCCTGCAGAGAAGATGGCTGCTCAGCAATGCTCTCCTTTATACTGCACAAAAAAAATTTGTTTACAACAGAGAAATAGAACTAAAACTACATATAAGAAAATTCAGGACAACATTTATAGATCAATGGGCTAAAAAGATGACAGATGTAAGTAATTTCAGAAAGACATTCTTCACAACAGAATAAAGTTATTAGCAAAGAGCTCAAGAAGATCAATCTTTGAAGATAACAGGGTAGAAGTATCACCTGTGGGCCATCATATAATACTTCTCATTGCTTTCCAAATAATGCTGAAAAAGAAATTGCAATATATGAGTTCCATGTTCTATCATATAAACTTAAGGAAGTGGTTGGTTGGAAGGACTTGCCTTTGCCTGATCACTTTCATCCTCATTTTCAAGAGTTGTCTCATTTTTCTCAAACACACTTCCATTTCCTGCCTCATCAACATCATGCTCAAAACGACCAGCTACAGTCTTTGCCTCTTGAAGCTTTGATCCAAGCTTTTGAAGATACTTCTCGGTCTCTTTAAGAAGTTGCTTTACCCGATCTGATTTTGCATCCTAGTGCCATCATTTAAGATTATATTAGCCAAAAGTTCTAAATATGAACGCTTCAGCAAAAAGGGTAACCACAAAAACCCACCTGCACCATTCGCAGATAGCCCTCCACATCATTTATTTTCAACAAATTAATCTTTTCCCTCTGAATTCTATCAATCTTCTCTCGATGAATTCTTTCCTTTCTTTTATGGAACTCCTTCACATATCTATTGAAACCCTTCCACCTTTCTCTCTTGATTTTGAATGCATCATCTAGCCTTTCCCTACAATTCAAGAAACAAAGCAGCATACCAAGTGAGGAAGAATGGCAGGGAAAAAGAGAAATTTGTATATAAATTCAACTAACATGTGTACCTATCTACTAAGAATGCACTAGAAGTAAAAAAGAAACAGCAGAAATGGGTAAGAAGAGCACATACTTGTGAACTTCAATCTCACTGAAAAACTCCTTCTGCCTCTCTCGAATTCTCTTCTGACGCTCTTCCTTCATTTTCTGCTCAAACCTTTCAAGTTGCTTAATCCTCCTACCATGCCTATGTTTCTTAATTGACTTCAAATGGTCCATCTCAGATGTAATCGGTTTGAAAAAATCATTCAAGAAACCACTGCCCAAGAGGGAAAATTACATTGTCAAACTACAAGTATTTTGAAGTCTTCAATACAAGAAAGAAAAAAAGAAAAAAACCTTCGAAGACGACGCTGGAGATCCAATAGTTGAAGTTTTTTCAGCTCTATAACACTCTTTGTCTTAGCAGATATATCTTCAGATGAGTTCACATTTTCCTGCATCAGAGGGATTTATGTACAGGCCATGGAAACAAAACGGCATTAGGTAATAACAAAACTATCTACAATTGCAGTGTAGCAGAGCACAAATAATAAATCACATGAACACAGAAACATATCAAAATTGAGCTACTAAGAGAGAAACAGTTAAAACAAACCTTTAGCTTGTCATAACATGAAACAATTTTTTGCCTTGTCTTTTGCTGTTTTCGTACCCAATTTTGCTCAATTAGAAGCCTCCTCTTATGCTGATCCATAATCCATTTCTCCGACATTGTATATCTTGGAGATGCTGGCATTTCAGCTGATGCAAACCTCTCATTCCCTTCTTGCTCTGCAAGTAATTTCTTTTGAAAATCAGAACACCTGAGAAATATGCATAGAAATAAAGTAGGAAAGCAACAAAAAATTTGGTTCCAGGTACGCAATTCTATTGCACATGATTCTCACCCATAGAAACATGTTTTGTCATAACATTACCATCCTTCAACATGGTCACTCCCTGAGGATCGCTGTCAGTTCCTGGCACAGGTTTCCAGTGCTCCTTTAAGGAATAAGAAGGCAAGTGACTAACAGAACTATGATTCCGAGGTCCACCATTATTATTACCAATATTTTGAAAATGACTAGGAATATTCTCTCTTCTCTCAACTGGCAACTCGTGCTGAACAGCAGGCACCTGTAGAGGTCCCTTCAGAGTGTCATTGTGACTGACAAATCCAGACCAGTTAATGCCATCAGGGTTCACAGGCTTATTCAGACCCATGACAGTAGATGTCTGGTTAGACCTTCCAAACTGCATATTGCTATTGTCAACATCATCCAAATGATTATTAACAACCAAAGAACCCCTTCCGCTCACAGAATCGTGCTGCTGAAATGTTGGGTTTGAAAACGCTTGTGCAGCCACTCTTTCTTGAATCTGTCGTTCAACTTCTCCTTTCTTTAAGGATAGCAGATGCTTCCTTTCTTCTAAAAGTGCATGGACATCAGAATGCAGGTTACCTTTGTCCTCCATCACATTTGGGCTCTCAACCCCCTTTGAAAATGAATCAGCCTCCAGAATCTTTCCCGCAGGAGACGACAGAGTAGGGTTTTTATCAGTTTGTCTCATATTGTTTAGGCCTCCAAAAGGCATCATCATTCCAGATGCACTATTGGGTTCATTCGAAGACTGTGATTTTCCTTTCTGGTCAATCAGCTCTTTGCGGGAACCATCTGTATTGCCACCTCATTGCACACCAGTTAGTTGAAGAAGACCTTTTAATTTTTTGACCAAAAAAACAAATAAAAAAACTAGATATCACTAACCTTCTCTAGAAAAAGTGGTTCCCAATGCAATCTCAAGATGTAATTTCTTTGGTGGCAAACCATTTCTGCCCATTAAACAACGATTTTTATCAAGCCACTTTCAGAGATAATTCAAGTCACACCTAAAAAGTGTTGGTAGAACATATCTACCTGAATGCTAGAAAAACAAGGCACTGAGCTCGAAGCTGCTTTAACTGTTGTTCTCTAAATGGTGTGGAAGATGATGCAGGTCCAGAAAAAGGCAATTTTCCAGTGTCTCTCGGAGGACCACTTTGTCTTGGCATAGCTGATTCTGTGGCACTGTTTTGCCTTCCAATCTACCAATTAAATTATCAGGTCAAGCAATCAGGTTGGCTCATATTTAAGTAAGATTCATAGATAGCAAAAAGCAGAATATTCTTGGGGGGCCCACAAAAGTTTGAACTTAAGGCCTAGTATAAATAACCTGACTCCTCACGGCTAAACCAGGCCTATTGGCTTCAAGCAGAATAAATATTAACTATTCATATATAATCATTAAGTTGTCACCAAGTCTATCAGAGTTAGATGACCATTGCACAGTGTCTATATATATATATATATATATATATATATAAAGTAGAGAAAATAAAGGGGCGAACCAGAAGGCAAAAATTTGAGCATAACAAGAAATAAAAGTTAATGTAACCTCTCTTCTAAGCTGATCAATCTAGCTCCCAAACAGCTAGGATTTGCCATCAAGGACCACTTCACCCAATATTTTCACAATTAGGAGATGACCCATGAATCGTATTACTAGTATCTTTATCATTTATCATGGCCTTTGACATACACCGTTTGGTTTATAAGCCTAGATAAAACTTAAGCCCACCATGCAATGTGCTGAAATTTAATTTAACTAAAAAAGGGGGAGTAGTAAGGATCAAAATCTTCACACTCAATCATTGAGGCTCTAGTATCAGAATCACATGAAAAAAAAAAAACAAATATTAAGCATTTAGAGAACACACCAAAGATTTTATTTTTGTTCACAATCTCTAATGGAATCAGATGCTATCCGCTAGAAAGAATAATCAATCTCTCCCAAGAGCTGAAATGGCTAAATTAGTGGCAACATGTGAGGGCTAGACAATATACATAGCCATAGACTTTCCCGCTCTCCAGCAGGAGAGTGAGCAAAAGGAGACTGCTCTTCTACCAGAACACTAGATAACGAAAATGAACACCTTACTAAGTGTAATAGCCAAATAGCACCAACAATTAGTGTTCAAATATATCCTTCTAGATCAACAGTGCCTGGCTTCATAAGGCTGTTTCCTCACATTTAGACACATAAATACTTTGAAACAAAAGGCCATCTATTTTTGTATTGTGGTTGTAATGTAGCCTAGCACTTTTTATTTTGCCATTTGGAGAGCAATGGATTTACCCACCAAATTTGAAAGTCTTTTCTAAATAAAATGCCATGGTTTCCCAACATCATTTTCTGTCTTGATGAAATTCTCCTTCTTTCTACATCTTCTCCGCATCAATAAATTCTTTTTATAGTAAAAAAAATATTCTGGATAAATAATTGTGAAAAGGGGACATAACAGTGGTTTTCACCGTTATAGGTACAATGAAAAATTTTCATTATTTTACTGGGGGTCAAAACCCTACAAAGAACCAATCAGCTCTACCATTCTCAGTCGTTTCTGATGAAGTTAATATTAAAATTAATAATAGTATGAAAGCATTTTCAACTTCCAGAGAACACTATTGTGCAACCATCTACAAAATACAATACAGTCTTTTTTAGTTTTAAATTAAATTAATACTGAGAAGGGGCATCCCATCAACTTCACAACTGTAATAGTACATATGCCTCATGAAATTAGCCTCCATCAAAAATCTCAGACCAGGTGACTACACAAGGTGAACAGGCAAACAAATGCATTATATGGAAATAAAAAATTTAAGGACTAGAAAGCAGCATTAAGCACCTGTGCCACTTTATGTGCATCAGCTAAAGTAGCTGCGCTGCCCCCATCATGCTCAAGACCACCACCACCATACTGCATTGGACTTGAAAAAGCTGTTTCTGCCAATGGATATGCACCAGTAGCAACTGCCATCCCTCCATGAGCCTTGCCATACGCACCTGGAATCCAGCAAGAAAATGACTCCATAAATAATAAGATGCAAAAATTCCAAAATTGTAGCTTTTCCTTGTTAACATCAAAATGTAAGCAGAACTGATATGTTCCCAAATCCTTATTGTCCTAGTTTGACATTTGCAGACATATTAATGAAGTAAAATGCATCCAAGAGCTTGAATATAACTCATGAAAAGCCAAGACTGACATAAGAACCAGAGTGAGCATAAAATCTCCATATAAAGATGTCATTGGATAATCAACGTTAAATGCATCCTCTTTCTTCAAATTTTGCCACTTGTACATTCCAATATACAATGACCCTGTGGCTGCAATGTTTTCACGCTACTAGACAGAGCTATGAAAAGATCCATTGCACCACTACTTGAAACCATGTTAAAGTTAGTCTGCTCACCACTTTTAACTGGAAGGCCATCTGATGGTTCAGCTTTTGTCATTTTCCCCTTCCTAGCATTAACAACAGTATTCCGCGAATCAAGTTGAGAAGGACCATCAACATGTGGTTCCACAGGTGAGGATGTATCTCCCCTCTTTCTCTTTGTTGCAGCTTTCTTACCATCCTTTTGACTCCCCTGCTTTTCCCAGTTAGCAGTATCACGTCTGTCTTGTGACTGTGAGTTTGCAGACCTTGAGTCCAAACTAGAAGGACTTTCTTGATCAAAAGACTGACTACTCCTCTGAGCCACAGATCCCTGATAATAATCAGGAGCTCCACTACTTGGGGCAACCGGTGGCCGGTTAGAAGCAAATGGTTCCATTTTGGACATATCATGTTCGGTCAAGCCCACTCTAGAATCCTTTGGAACACCTACTGCCTGTGAAGATCCTATACAAAAACAATAACAATAATGATATGAAAACCTATGATAGGGAATGATCAATATTCTATCTTGAGAACCCACTGTCATATATCTACCTATTTGGGCTCCACCAGTTAAGGGAAGGCGCGAAGACTTCAATGCTTCAATATCAAGGCCATGCTGATTTATAACAGTCTCCATTGCCCTATAAAAGACAAGATTAAATAGAAGGAAAATGCATTAAAAGATTTTATTTAGCAGGTAAAAGAACTTTACTGAGTGTGGAGAATGAGAAGGATTAAAATAGGCAAAACAATACAGGCCCAGTGCCTAGGACAAGAAAATATAAACTTTGCTAGAAATATCAAATTGCAACAAGGGCAACATCAATATCTATGGGTAGAGTTACAAGTCTATTGGGTAAGAAGGCCCTCGTGCCCCAAAAAAAGGAGCATGGTTAGCAAAAATCAAAATGAAAAGAAAAAGGGGTCAACAATTCAATAACTACGCACGCATTAGAATGGTAGTTGCCATAGTTACCTTGATATCACTTGATACGGCATTGAATGTTCCTTTCCACTTGATTTCATGTGTTGAAGTATCTGAGAAGCACATAAAAATAAGTCAATCACAAGCACAATTAATTGTATGTACGGAATTTTTTAATAAATATTTTTTTAAAAAAAAGGCCACAGATCATCTGAGAAGCACATAAAAAGAAGTCAATTACAAGCAGATTTAGTTGTATATGAGGATTTTTTTTTTTGAATAAATTAAAAAGAAAAAACCACAGATTTTTATTCAAGAGAAAACAGAACGCACCACATAGAGTTTAGTAGCCAACTTGGCTGGCTCATCTTTTGAATCCTGGATGAGTTTGTGCAGAAACTTCGCTGCCTCCAACTCAACATTATGTGAGGACGCCATATCATTTAAGCTGCAGTATGCAAGCAATAACCAACATTATCAGATCAAAATAAACTATGAATTGCTTGCATTTTTAAATAATTCCAAAGAATAATCAATATTCACAACAATGGTATCTCCAAACTCGATGCAGAGAATGATTATAGTGATGCAGACTGCAATGAACTTCACATTTTCAACAGCAACCACATAAACCCAGCAGACCTTGTTTGTCAGCCTACGTATCTTATTGGGTAGCATATGTGCGTTCGTTCCAGCTATCTAAATAATCCCACAAAACCAACAGGGTAAAAAGGCGGGGGCATTAATCAAGACATGCATGAAACTGTGCGAATGCTTTAATTCCGGAATATGAACCGAAAATTTACCAAGACAGCTCTCACTTTCTCATTTGTACCCTATCTTACACTTTTCAAAACCAAAATTTATATATTTATACGCCAATTTATCAACATATACAAAACTCGTGTTCCTTTCTATTCCAAAACCACCCAAAAGAAAAAGGGAAAATTATGCCTCTGTATCTTTATGCCCGCAATACCACATCATCATTACTCTTAACGCAGAAAATCGCGCAAACTTAGTTTAAGTACACAAGAAGCCATGTTACGGCAAATACAGGGAGGGAATGCCGGCTGAACCAGCTGCGACTCTCCAAGCTGCGTTCCGTAGTTAGCAAGGAAAAATCAAACCCATGAAAACTCCAGAAAAAACGACTGACTCGAGTCTCCAAAAGGTGAAATTTGACGGAGGTGGTTTCTAGAGGAGTCCTAGCGTGAAAGACACAATTGGAAACGCAAGAACACTGTCAGTAGCCAGAAATTCAGGTGGGTCATTTAAGAATTACCTGATCGGAGATCGAGGCTATGACACTCCGAGAAGTGAAGCGGGGTCAGCTACATAGAGAACTCGCCCCTGAAAGCCTAGCTCGCGACGGAAAAAAGAACCGACCTTTCCCAGAATGAGACCCGCAAACAAGGTCTCTGGTCCGGTACGTGCGTGGTGTGAGCCTTTGTGCGGGAATTGTGAATTTAACACGCGCGGAGTCTGATGACGGGGCGCTCTTTATTTTTTTTGGCCCCATCGATGGCCGGGGGCTTATTAGAGCTCATGAAAATGTAAAAATTAAACTAAGACTTAATAATTAAGGATACGCCAACAAAAGCGGTGCGGCGGGTCCTGATCGTAATCAGCTTCCATGATCTAATTTATTTAAATTTTATTTACTAGAAAATATATATTAAGTACATAATTATTATTAATCAGATAAAAATAAGGGAAAATTGCAAAAAAAGACCTTGGAATTGTAAAACGCAGATAGGGACCCTTGACAACTTCACTTTGGGTTTTGACAAGAATAATATGCCCTGAAGTTGTCAAAACCCAAAGTGAAGTTGTCAAGGGTCCCTATCTGCGTTTTTGCAATTCCAAGGTCTTTTTTTGCAATTTCCCCTAAAAATAATATATTTATCTTTCAGATTTTTAGTAAAACATGGCGCACGTATATGAAAAATGGCATCATTTATTTGTCATAAAAAATGACATATTTTCTGTATATAAAATTGAAATTGAATTGTTACGTTTCAAGCTTTAGCCAAAAAAATTTGTTACTTATTAAGCGAGTAGAAAAAATTGTTACATTTTAAGCAAGTGAGTGGAGGTTTTTATTAACAAGAGGTTTAATTCCTAACAATCTTCTTTTTTTTTTTTAATAAGCATAGGCATCTTGTTATTGTAAGTAATCATATTTGAAGCACTAGAGCACTAAATATGAATGTCTCTTTAAATGACAATTCAAACCTTAGTTAATTATGTTGTGAGGCCTAACTCCTTTCATTAGACCCAACCAATCCCATTCGAGGTACTGTCGGATATTAAATGTGGGCACCTATCCCCGCGAAGATTTGAACATTGGTTCGTCGCGTTATAAGGGATAAGCCCCTTCCACTGAACCTAATTCCAGTTGGTAACAATATTTAATATTAAATTTATTCATACATCTTGCAATAAAAGGCCTGGGATGGTCGTGCTGTGAGTCCAAATCACGGGATCCATAACTTATATCAACCCTAAAGCCTACCCTAAAGCCTGACCATGTGTCATGGCTAAAGATCATAACAACTTTTTAACTATAAGAATGTTGCAAAATTACCAACACAATTTAGGATTAAGTGTAGCTAAAAGGGTTAGTCCCTCAAAACGTAACAATTTAAAGTTTCTAAGGGTGTGTTTGGATAGAATCCAAACCATGGTTTCAGAAGTGCTTTTACGGATTACGAAGTAAATATGTGGAGGAGATTATCTCGTTTTGCGGAAAAGTGTTTCTAAAACCACGGTTTGGGGATACCCAAACAGGCCCTAATTCCTATTGGGAGAAATGCTTGTCAGTAACATTTAGCATCCTCTTCTTATTTATAATTCATCCACCAATTCCTGAGCTTTTTGTTGTGCTTTCAACACCATAATCTTTATTTTTTATGTCATAAATAAGATTAGGATGTTGAAAACACTAAAAAACTAACATCAAAATACTGAATTTAACTGAAAAATAATATTAGATATTCAATAAATAATTTCTGAAATTTTGGACATAAACTTTTATTTGAATTTACTGGCCGAAACAAATTATGATTTTCAACGCTCAACAAGTGTTTGTTTTTTTTGGTACAATGCTTTTTTCCAGGCTTTTTCTCCCTACTTATCATTACCAATCAAGCGAGCTCTAAAAGGCCCATAAAAAAGCCTTGGTTTCTTCGGCCCGTGGCTTCTGGCCCAATCAAAAAAGGCCCCACCCCCCCAAAACAGAGGCCTTGTTTTAGGTGACCAAGCATTCGTCTGCTTCGCTGCAAACAAGCGCAACATCCCGTTTCTTTGACATTTGATTTTGATTTTTAAAACGTCTCCCTCTTCCCGCCCGTTGCTAACAGTATCCCTTCCTCTCTCCTTTGATCCGTTGATCTGCTGACTGATCATCAATATCAATATCCAATTGTCTCAACTGTTCATGATTCACAGTTCTCTTTTCCGTAATCTGAACCATCTTCTCATTTCTGGTCCCTTACGATCTCTCTTCTGCCGCCGCTGCTTTACCTCTGCATCTGCAATCTGAAGCATTAGATAGAGATACGTCGACCATGAATCAGTACCACATCTACGAAGCCATCGGTCGCGGCAAATACTCGGTAACACTGCCCGTTTTGAGCTCTATCTTACTGTTACTTTCTTGCTTTGTCTGCTCGGGGAGATGATGTACTCTCTCTCTCTCTCTCTATGACTCTATTTATGTTTATGAACTTGCAGACCGTGTATAAAGGCAGGAAGAAGAAGACCATCGAGTATTTTGCGATTAAGAGTGTTGATAAGTCGCAGAAAAGCAAGGTTCTTCAAGAAGTAAGTCGTTGAATTCCATTTTCTATTCTTTGCCAGGAGCTTCGTGCGGGCGGGCGGGCGGGCGTGTTTTTTCCTTTTTTCGACACACATCTTGGGAATTCCAGTAAGGCGTCTGACTATTTAAACCTAGTGTACAAGTGTTGATAAGTGACTGAACCCACTTGACACGGAAATATCGAACTCTATCAAGTTCTACAGCATAATTTATTAGTATCATAATGGATTTTTACGATGAATTTCGGTGGAACAACCAGATCTAAAGGCATTTAAAGTCATCACTTCAGTCTGGACTGCAGTTATAGGCACGGTCTTTTTTTTGGTTCTGTACTGTCGGTGCTCATTCCTATAGTGAGCACAAAAGGTATATAATTATACTAACTCTATGTCAATGGGTAACCATGCTAAAAATGAGCTACTGCCATATAAAGAGCATGGCTTTTGGTAAGCAGCATGGTTTTTCCTTTCAAGTACTGATGTAATGCATAAAAGACACTATCGTTATGGCAGTGCTCTCCTCGTTTCGTGAATTGACCATACTCAAGACAGTTCTTTGAGTCTGTCTGTGGAAGTGACAAGAATTTTGGCTGTTCTTGAACTTGGTTGAACTCTATTTTTAAGTTATGTTCTATCATGTATGCTTTTATACCACTTGAAACTGGGATAAAGATCGCCAAATACTTAAGTACATCTCCCCATGCAGTGCAATTGATTCTCATTGACTAACTAAAAATAGTAGTTTCCTTGACCGGAATGCTCAAAATTCAAGTTAGGTTAGATAAACGACTTGAGCTAGTTTAATGCTTTCCATATTAAACATGCTTTAAATTTATCATAATCCTTTGATTATGTTGTCTGTTCTATATGCTGCCTTCTTTTTCAGGTCAGGATTCTTCACTCTTTAGATCATGAAAATGTACTCAAATTTTATTCTTGGTAATGCCTATCCTGTCACCGAGATAAATATTTGCTCCCAACTTAACTCCCCCCCCCCAAAAAAAAAAAAAATCTCGGGCCTCTTACAATATGGAATGTCAATTTGATGTCTAGGTATGAAACTTCTGCTCACCTGTGGTTGGTCCTGGAGTATTGCGTTGGAGGAGATTTGCTTGCCTTATTACAGCAGGTACTTTGTTTTATTACACATATATTATTGGGTAGAGCATCAAGACTGGAGAATCGTGCTTGTTATTAGTTATTACACGTAGAATTGTAGGAATTTTCATTTGATGCATGAATTTTTCAGATAGTAATATGTACACCTGAGTTCTGGGTAGATGTTTGGGTTCCTACGATCTGTTTAACTCATTTCATAAGTCTTTGTGATATAAGTTGGGTGTGGGACATGTGAATTTTGATAGAGATATTCCTTTTCTTTTTTTTTTTTTTCCCTCCTCCCCTTTTATGCTGGGCAGCTGACGAACGTCCAACAGTGAAAGTAGTTTCTGAAGGATGCTCCTATTACACTCGTAGTCTCTGAAGGATGAGAACCAACTACAACATATTGGTCTTTGTGAACCAAATGCAACCCTCCAATGAATATCTTTTTTAAACCTTTGTCAAATGAGCAAATAAAATTGCCAGCTTGTTATATTGCATAATTGATGGTTACATTTTGTTGGAAAAACATGTCGTAAGCTTGAATACTTTCTCATATTATTCAAGAATTTGTTCCTGAGGAGGTGAATTATTGGCCATCGTAGAACATTAATTTGTAGATGGTTTGCTTAGCAATTTTCTTTTTCTTTTTTTTAAGTTTGAAAATCAAAAGTCAAGGCTGTTCACATTCTTTGGATTTATTTCATTTCGTTTTAAAATTTAAACTGTTAATTTCTGGGGATGAATTCCAGGATAATCATCTACCTGAAGATTCTATTTACGATCTTGCTCATGACCTAGTCAAAGCTTTGCAGTATGTTCTGAAGTCTTTTTTCCCTTTCTCTATTCCTTTTCCTATTTCTTTACTAATTTTCTCACCGTTGGGTTGTATTGCTCTTGTATGCACTGTAAATTGCTATGAAACCAGGTACTTGCATTCAAATGGAATAATATATTGTGACTTGAAACCATCAAATATTCTGCTGGATGAAAATGGATGTGCAAAGGTCACTACTCTCTCTGTCTCTCTGTCTCTATCTCACACACACAATATCATATTTTTCGCTATGGAAGATAACTTGTGTTCTTTCTACATGAATATTGCAGCTTTGTGATTTTGGCTTGGCTAGAAAATTGAAAGATATATCAAAAATTCCTTCATCATCGGTATGTTTCTTGAAAAATTGAGATTGATATATCTTTATCCTTATGCCTTAATGAATGGCCTTTATTCAACGAATAGTTTTTTGACAAATTATATTCTTATATTTATACTTTACATTTCCAGTTGCCGCAAGCAAAACGTGGAACACCCTCCTATATGGCTCCCGAACTTTTTGAGGATGGTGGAGTCCATTCATATGCTTCTGATTTTTGGGCCCTGGGTTGTGTCCTCTACGAATGTTACACTGGCAGACCACCCTTTGTAGGAAGAGAATTCACTAAACTTGTAAAATCCATCATTTCAGATCCAACTCCACCTCTTCCTGGTAATCCAAGTCGCTCTTTTGTCAATTTGATTAATTCTCTATTGGTGAAAGATCCAGCTGAAAGAATACAATGGCCTGAGCTTTGCGGGCATGCATTTTGGAAAACCAAAGTGAATTTGGTGTCTTTACCGCCGCAACCTGCTTTTGATGATATGATAGAGCTGCATGCTAAACCATGTTTATCAGAACGCAATGGTGACAAATCCTCCCAAAACAGAACTCCTCCCAAATGCCGAGAAAAAGATATGAGAGGGTTGTTCAAGCAAGATGAGAATTCCATCATGGGACCGAGAGGTCACGATACACCTACTAGGGGTCCACCAAATGGCCATAAAACTCAAATAAAGGGTTTTGGCAAAACAACTGAGTTGAGGCAGAAAGATGCTTCCAATGCTAACAAGGCTATGAACCTTTTGAGACTCTCAAGAATAGCAAAATCGAATTTACAGAAGGAAAATGAGAAAGAGAATTATCGACGCCCCTTGCCTAATAGCTCTGATAATGACTCTGAAGTTAAAATTGAGAATACTGATATGGAACTTGATTTTGATGAAAATACAGAAGATGATGCACATGATGAAATTGATGGTTCTGATCATACAACTTCTGTGCCTGATGAGAAGATGTCCAATCAAAACCAAAAACAGGGGAAACCAGAGGAGATAGAAAGTAATATACATCAGCAAGACACCCCTTCTATTGTTAACACACCCAACTCAGACGATTCAAGGTCAATTGATCCGGAATCAACTCCTGAGCATCCTGACATGTCTTCTATCTCTCCCAGTGTGAGCCCTCAGGTCAGGAAGCATAGGGTTAAAGAAGACTTGGGATCTGCTTTTGATTCTGATTCTTCAAGGTCTTCCGGTAACATTTCCCAGGTTCTTTGGCATCAATCTGATCTCTCAGTCAGGCCTGTCATGCCCAGTAGAAAAATTGATAAAGAGGTCATCCCTTCACTTCCTTTTGAGGCTTTTGCTGTGTCTGATTTTGTAAAGATGTCAAAAGAACAATTGGATATTATCCAAAACCGAATTGTAGCAATTTTCAATGGGAACTCCATCATTGGGGAGAAACAGAATGTCATTAGATACCTTGAGATGTTGAGCAATAATGCTGATGCAGCTAATATCTTGACAAATGGGCCAATAATGCTCACACTTGTAAAATTGCTTCGTCAGTCCAAGGCATCCGCTTTACGTGTTCAACTTGCTTCGCTGATTGGTTTGTTGATACGGCACTCTACTTATATTGATGACAGTTTGGCTAATTGTGGAATTTTAAGTTCACTGACTGATGGCCTTAGAGACAAGCAGGACAAAGTGAGGAGGTTTTCGATGGCTGCTTTAGGTGAGCTACTATTCTACATATCAACTCAAAATGAGGACAATAGAGATAACAGTCAGCTCGAATCTCCGTTGAAGGACAATCGGACTACATGTGGCTGGCAGGTTAGCATTCTAGTTTATATATTGCTTTAGTTTGTTTGCCGGTTTATTTGAAGCTTGATTGCTCTACTTTCTAATGATCACGACGTTCTTGGTATGGTGCTATGTGTTTTTATATCTTGTTTAATCTAACTTTGAGAAATTTTTTATTGTTACAATTAAGGAGTTTTATTTGCGATCATTTTCGATGCCATTAATCGTCATTTTTATACAACTTCCAATGATTGCAGGTTCCAATTCGATATCTTTGTTTCATCGCTTTTGCGGAAGGGAGAGGATGACATAACGCAGTTGTATGCATTGAGGACGATTGAGATTTGCAGTCAAGGAGGGGTATGGGTGGGTCGATTTACTAGTCAATATCATTACCATTTGTGTATATATATAGGGCAGCAGGAAAACAAGAGCATGAGGCTTACTGCAGGGTCATGTTTGGTGCGCTTAGTTCGTTTCAATCCTTCTAGCATTCAGCCAGTTATTGAGAAACTCTCATTTAAGGACCTAGCATCTGCTCTTGTCAAGGGCGGTCCTCGTGAGCAGCAAATCAGCTTAAATCTTCTTAGCATGGCAATGCTTGGAAGTCATATGTTCTCTAATATTGGACGATACCTTCTGCAACTTGTTGAGGAAAAGAATTTGATCCCAAGTCTTTTGGCTCTTATCGAGCAGGGTAGTGAAGTTTTAAAGGGAAAGGCACTTGTTTTTGTTGCTCTTCTCTGTAAAGGCGGTAGAAGGTGGCTTCCACACTTCTTATGCAGTCCGAAATTACTTTCAGTGGTGGACAGGTTGGTAAAAGAGAAAGATGCCTTTGTGCGGCAGTGTTTAAATGCATTCTTGCATATTATAGCCTCTACAATTCCTGGTTTACTGGATACTATAACCGGGGATATCCAACAAATGATGGCAGGAAGGCGTCATGGACATATCTCTTCCCTTACCAGCAGATCTGCTCCAAAATCCAACATTCATTCATTTGTTCCCTGTTCCTTCCATCTTCTCTAGAAGTTCAATATTATTTAACACAAAGTGGCGACTCACCAAGTCTTGCAGCAATTGGCAAACCTTGTTAAGATCGTGGAGACACCATTTCAGGTCAGTGACTTGAGTCATTCTATCTTCTCCTCCTTCTGATGGTCTGGTTAGTATTTCTTCATCGGAATTTTGAGTGAATAAATGTAACTTTTGTACATAAAAAATATAGTCGTCGTCATCATCGAAGGTACTTTAATATTTTCCTATAAGATTTTTGTTATGAAAAGTAAAGAAATAGGAGAGAGAAAAAAGATAGACAAAGGAAAAAGAGTAATAGAAATAGAAGAGCAGAGGATCAAGAGAAACTGAATAATTTCTAATCACATTGCAAAAAACTGAGATACAAAGAATGACAAATACTATTTATAAGCAAAACCCCTAATAGATATTCCCTCCATTTCTTATTATAAGAGACATTTGATGCTTATGACATGTTCCTATATATAAGAGACACTTAAAAGTTTGTCTCTACTTTTTTTTGTTGATTTCCAATTTACCCATATTTATTGTCTCCAACTCACACTCTCTCTCCCTCTCATTTTTCTTTCTTTTAATAATTTAATTGTTATCTCTCATACTCTCTCTCCTTATTAATAAGGGCATTTTTGAAAAAAAATTATACTTTTTATACATTGATTGTTCTTAATTAATTTTAATGCTGTTTTTTTTATTAACGTAATTCGGTTATTCGTCTCTTATAATAAGAAACGGAGGGAGTATAAATCTAATTAAATATCCTAATATTATCTAAATATTATCTAGATATCCTAATCTATCCAAATCCTACTAATATAATTAAATACTATCTAAATCCTAATAACATTTATTTAAACCCTATTTATATCATATTTAAGTATTTTCTTATTTATAATTATAATTACATAACAATTTTCTTGGCATTTTTTAAAATATTGCTCAACTAACAAACCACTTGTTAGTCTTTGGCTCGATTTTTGGGGTTTAGTATTTAATGGGATGGGGACTTTCATTCACGGCTGCAGATCACATTAGTGGAAACAATGTTGACTTTCGACAAAATGAATGTTTGATAGTTTTTCTGTTTAATGATCTTCAGGGCAGAGATGACTTCCAAATAACCCTTCTTCGCATTATGGAGTCTCTAACAGAGGAGTCTTCCGTGATTTTTGGGAATCCTGACCTTTTCATCCGTGAAATCCTTCCTAGCCTAACTGTTCTGTACAAGGGTAACAAAGATGGTGATGCCAGATTTCTGTGCCTAAAGATTCTCTTTGATGTGATGGTCATTCTTTTGAGTGAACCGATAGAAGATGAACAAAGATTGAAGGACTTGAAGTCTGTCTCAAATACCCGTTTTCTACCTCTCTACCCGACCTTGGTTGAGGATGAGGATCCTATTCCTATGTATGCACAGAAGCTTCTTGTGATGTTACTGGAGTTCAGCTTTATTAAAATTCCAGACATTCTGCATCTGAAGACAATCTCACAGTGCTTCGAATTCTTGCTTGGTGATCTCTCAAATGCGAACGTTAACAATGTTAAGCTGTGTTTGGCTCTGGCTGCTGCTCCTGAAATGGATTCCAAGTTGCTCTCTCAACTAAAAGTAGTTAGGAGAATTGGCAATTTTCTGGAGTTCGTATACGCAAAGGGTATGGAAGATTTCTTGGAGCCAACTCTTGGGCTTTGCAGAGCCTTTCTTGCACTTTCAGTCAGAAGCGGAAAAGGCGCCAATTGCTCAGCAGAACTTACTCTCTTGGGTGAATGTTCTTCTGAGGCGAGTGGTGCAATTGACCCTCAACAATGTGTGAGAGATATAATGGACTTTGGAAGCAATGTTGGTGTCTTGCTGGAGTTGAGTGGATCTAATGAATCCAACATCGCCGACGTAGCTTCTGAATGTATAATTTTACTATTCAAGGCAGCTCCAAGAGAAGCCACCACTGGTCTACTAACCAAGCTCTCTAAGGTTAGTGTGATCTTAGAGTGCTGGCGAAAAGGCACCTCTCGCTTGTCGGTGCAACGAATGCTACATGCTTTAGGTTATGCTTGCAGGCAATACTTGTTTCATGCAATGATATTATCAATATCCATACCAGAAATTTCAAGAATTGAAATGATCATTTCCGAACTCAAAAGCTCAGGTGTCCATGATTTGGCCAGGACAGCTGGGTTAGCAGCTCTGGAGTTGCAGCGGTTGCCTCGCTGCATCTAACTGGAGCAAGAATCAGTCATTTCTCAATGTTAGTTGTTTACTTGTATCTTGCAAGTGAAACAAGTGTCAAGCAAGCAATCTTAAGGCATGGTAAGGTGAATTCTATTCATGCTTCGGAATCCCTTGTGTAATGTACGAGTTCTTTGTATCTTCATGAACCATATATATTGTATTTATTTCCTCGTTCTGTTTAACGCAGCCAAATTGGTGAGTAGGCTCTCTCTCTCTCTCTCTCTCTCCCCCTCTCCCCCCCACCCTTCTTCATTCCTGAACTTACGGCTCTCCATTGTCCGCATTATCGGAAAATCAATAACTTTGGGGTACCAGGTATCACGGGCTCAAAAGGATTCTCTTATCAACCTTTTCCAATCTTTTGTCTCTTACCAAAGGAACTCCAACTCTATTTCCATATCACCATCCAATAGACAATAGACCTTTGGGCCCACTTAGTCCCAGGACGATGTGACAGAAAGTAAAAAGGAGATCCCAAAGAGCCTCTGGTTTTTAACCATTTAATGATCGCAATCATAACCCCTCGCTAGCCAGCGGCAACACTCCAGTCTCCAGCTCCCTGAGAACATTATATGAGAAATTAGAATGGCCTCCTTGAGTTTATCTTGCACATATTCTCTTCATGATTTTCACGTCTCCACCTTTGCTTTCTTCAGCATCACATCCTAACACCAAAGTTCCCAATCTTTCTTCTTCAGAAGCAGCATTAGCAGACCCTCCTCTATCTTCTATGTCTTCTCTCCAAGAGCTATCCCCGGACATTGCTCCACTTTTGCCTTCAGATGGTGGCGTGTCGCCCATTCCAACTGGCTCCGATACAACCACCATTCCTTCAAGCCCAAGCCCTCCCAACCCAGATGACACATTTGCTCCTGGGCCACTTTCTGCGTTTTCACCATTTGGGTTATTGCAAGCCACCTCCGACGCCCCTAGAAGCATGGTTTGTAGCTCAGGGATGGCTGTTTTTGCCGGTTTAGCAGTTTTCTGGTCTGTGCAGGACTGGAGAATATGATTTTTCTTTTTTTTTTTTGGGGGGGGGAGGAGGGAGGAGGATTCCGGCGAGCGAGGCGCTCTACGGTAGATTTTCCCAGCTGTGATTATTCAGGAGCCTTTCTTTTTCTGTTTTCCTATTAAAGTTGATTGGCTGCGTCCTGTGTCTTTCCAATCAGATGCCCATGATTAAGAATTATTGATCCCTTTTTTGCATTCCTGTCTTCACCAAACTTTGTCGTGACTGAAATTAAGCGTGCATATTGCTAGCTTTTTTCAGTCTTCATAGTTTATCCGTATTAGTTGAAAAATTAGGTTAAATGATTGCTCAAGGTGACCTGTATTATGCAATCCATTTGATCTGATGGCTGAAAATATATAGTTAAGTAGATTTTAATGAAGATAAAATATATTTTATTTAAATGCAAATAGAACACATATTTATATATTTAAAGTGTGGAAATAATCTTGTTAAGAAGTTATAGTTTAAGTGAAATGAATATTTTAGCATTTTAAAATAATTTAAAATGTTTCATGATTACAGTAAAAAAATTTTAAGAAAACCCATTTAAAAGAAGGGATGCCTTTCAAGTTTCTACGTCTCAAGCTCCTGAAGTTGTGTGGGTCATTCTTTCTTCCTCTTTTTTTTGGCCAACCTTTTCAACTTTTCATTTTAAAGCTCGTAACAATGCTTCATCATTCTTAAAATAACACCTAACTTCAAGAACATCATAGGCATTTACCTTCAGAAGATCTCATCAACAGGAGGCTGGGTTGATTTGTACTCGTTTAGTGCAGGTTTTGTGTTGTGATCAGCCAACGCTTACCGTTTGGAATCAAAAGATTCGGCACAACTTGTATCCAAAAGAGGGGGGGGGGGGGGGAAGGATTGGGCACAACATACAAGAAAGGGCACTCAAAATAGACATTAAAAAAAAATGTTCTAACTTCTAACAGACTCAAAAAGATTACATATAGAAAGCACATGGGATTTTGTTAAGATTTTAGTCATCCAATGACAAAAGATGCGATGCGTCCGGGAGCGGGCACTTGAAACTCGTTTAGGACGCAAAAGAACTCCAACATCAAATCTTTTTTTCAACAGAATAAATAGCTTTCAGTTCTACAAAGATAAAGAGAGAAATACAGTTGCGCCTAGCAGAGTTTATATAAGAGATCTAGCAGTTACCAGATAAAAATCAAACTGAAGTATCAAGACAAATTTCGAAGTTTATGACCCCTTGCAACAAAATAACCCCCAAAAAAAAAAAATCCCAAGATGGCCATCATGCGCGCCCTCTATTTCAAGCACTCTTATTTTCCAGAAGATCTTCAATCATATCAGCCGCTTCTTGAACGGTGGTAATGGTCTGTGCACTCTCTTCTTCCACGCTAATTCCAAATTCCTCCTCAAGTCCCATCACGATTTCAACCTATACAATTTCAAAAACAAGTTTAAAATTCCAAGCAAAATATTGCAAAACACGCATACCAGGACAGATGTCATGATTCATGTAGAATCATGTTAAACATGATTTGGACTCGGGCATAGGGCAACCAAAGGAAGGAACAAGCCTCAAAGGCAAACAATCAGAGGTATTTCAATGACAACAATTGCAAAGTCACATAACACATATAGCTAGCTTTTCATATCACATAATAATTATGAAACATCTAGCCATTGCAGTAGCCAACTCTCCCTTTTATTAGGGAAGAAAGTCATATATGTAAGCAAAAAGGCTCTAAAAGGGTAATGATACTAGAGTAAAAGTTATTTAATAACTTGAACCATGATGAGAGTTCTCTAAATCCATACCACAACAATAGTTCATAATAAGTATCATTACACTACCGTGTCAAGAGAATCAGCTCCAAGTGCCGAAAATTTAGACTCCCCAGTGACAGGAGATTCATCTGACAGAGCCAATTGTTTCTTGACAATGTCACACACCTTCTGCACTGTCTCTGGTTTGGCCTGCCAAAGTAACAAAGTTTGGTCAGATTAGCACCATTTAGAATGTCTATATTCTAGTTTTTCAATACACAGTAGTTCTGACATTTGAAGCGGCACTTAGTCCTGAATTAAGTACACAATCACAAAACATAATTGATATTTCTAAAACAGAAATATTATTCAGGAAATAAATAGAAGCTTAGGCATTGGCCTTTTATCACCGAGATGATTCAGTGTATTATTCGCTTTCAATCACAGAAACTATGAAGCGTAGATAAGTGCTGAGCTGTCCGTAACTCAAATATCTTCTTTGAGCATGGGGCTAGAGATAAAAATAAAGTAGCTGGTATGCGTAAGCCATCTACATCACACTTTACAGTATTTTTATGTTCATAATATACATGGTTACATATAATGATTCAGTATCTATTCCATGACGCAAAAGGAGCAGGTGCCATAATTAACTCCATTTTATGGAACATCGTTAAAATGAACGTCAAAGACAAATATTCCAACAGTGAATTACTAAAGAAATGATCCCTCCACTAAGGCAGGTGACAATGAGTCAAGAGAAACCATGCAAGGGTTTATAAATATAACACTTACGGCACATGTAACTTGAAACCGAGGTACTCTGGGCTGCAATGTGATGGATGGGAAAGTTCTCCCTCTGATTGAAAGGGAAACTGAGTTAGGGCTTGAGATCCTGGAAGGGACCTGTTTTTTCATGGAAGAAAAAGGAATTAAACAAGTCCAGAAAGCTGACTACAATTTTATAACTGACAAAAAAAAAGGTTGTAGACAAGACTTCTCTTGTTAGTAATAAAGCAGATATAGCAGTTAACACAAAAATAAAATTATAATGATGCTATCATGTGGCGCTGAAGCTCAACAACCAATCAGCCATAATAAGTGCATTGTTAAAGGAAGATTTGGTGTTGCAGCCTTGCAGATTGTTTTGTCTAGATGATGATAAATGGCATAAAGCAATTAAATCTAAACCATCAAAATCACAGCATGCAGGAATAAACCCAAATGTCAGGTGTGATAAAAATTGCTTTAGAAGAATGAAAAGGTGATAAACCCAAATGTGCTTCGCTGTTAAGGGATCATTTCGTAAATTGTATGTTCGCTCTTTCAAACACTTGACCCGGAAAAAAATCTAAGAGGATTATCAAGAATGATCAAGAATTCTCACTTTCTATAGACCGCATATATTCATGAAATGGAGGTACGCAATACCCCAACACATCAGGCTATGAAATAACTTAAAGCATCGACAGTAATCCTGGGTAACCTAATTTCAATAGACGAGACCCTTTAATGAAACAGCTCTCCTTCGAAATGTAAAAGAACAGGGGGACTCCAAACCTGATACAGCGCTGACATAAATATAGAGTCTAAATACGCAGGCTATTATTCAACTGGGGCATTCAAACACACCACCAAGCAAAATTAACACCGTCTACTAACTATCTAAATAAAAGCTCGAAAACAAAACGTTCTCAACGTCAGCATATACACACTCAAAGGCCGAGCACAACAGATTCGGAGCAGAACATGAATCAAACACCATGAGAGCACATTTGAGCAGCATGAATCTAAGCAGATTGTATCTTAAACAGCAAGACGTTGGAGAGAAAAAGAAGAAGGAATACCAGAGGCTGCTTGAAAGGGGTGGAAAGGGAGGTCATGGAGATGGAGGTTGCAGTGAAAGACGCCATTTAGGAGAAACGCCGAGAGGGGGAAAGAGATCTGAGATCGGAGCTAGGAATTAGGGAATGGCGGAGAGCACAAAGAGTGTATATGAACGAGAGTGAGTAAAAGGGGGGTTCTTTATAACGACGCCTGGTCGATGGAAGGCTTCGTTAGTATCGAAGGTTGGACTTCGGAGTTTGGACTGTGTTCGGATTCGTTAGGTTCTCCACCTCACTGCATTGTGTCGTTCTCGCCTTTGGTTCTATCGTCGTTTTCCCTCCGTTTGGTTTGACGACATGACTTCCCTCCCCCTTCGGGCCGTGTCGTTTTCATGAAACGGTCACATTTCAATACGGCGCGGATTCTCTTATGTAGTATTTATTTATTTTTGCTCAAGATATAATTTCTGTATTAATAATAGTTCTAACTAATATATTTGATTAGTGATGATATTTTAATAAAAACAAAAGATATTTATTACAAATAACTAATTTAACTAATTTCTTTAATCTACTCAAATTAGTTAATTAGTTCTTATATTAAATACCAGATGAAGTATTAAAGAATCCACATCAAAAAAGAATCGGAAAAGGATTCATGATTGCAATCTTGCTTGGTTCACCTAAATTAAGATTCCAAGGAATTGAGAGTTTAGCCAGAGGACGGAACTTCCTTCTAAAATGTGTTTGATATTTTTTAACAACTCAATCCAATTATAATTGCTATTCTATTCATCGATCCGACTCATAAAACATAGTTAGGTGTTTGGATGGATTTGGAGAGGAAACTCTGAAATACAACGCCAGCTGAATTAGTCTTGGACTAAGGATAATCCAATTTGTGGGTAAGATGGCAATTAATAAAGTGATGGAGCACTTAGATATTACTTTTGATTCTTAATATAAGATCTCATTTGACTTTTATTTTGGTCATAAATAAAAGACTCAATCCACGAGCTCCATCACTTTATTAATTGCTAGAGATAAATAGAGCTGGGAAGAAAGGAAGCACATAAAAAATATATATATTTATATATATGTAGGTGTTTAAAATGATCCATTATCATTTTTTTTTTGGCCAACTGTCATAAATTACAACTGCTTTGCCTGTTATTATGAACTTAAATAAGATGGTTCTTTTTTTGATACCACGTGTTTCATTTGTAAGCTGCAACTCATGAATAATACGAAGATGACCATCTGTTTAATCGATGCCTCTCAAGCGTGCAACGCTTCTCTCGTAGTGCTATCACAAGAAGCAGTGCAGTGCCGTGAGATTTTGTGTTAATTAATACTTCATTCTTAATTAACTAATTTAAATAGATTAAGAAAGCTTATTAAGTTAGTTAATTATAATACATAGGTGTTATCTTTCATAGAATATTCTTATTAATCATGTTATATAAGTATAACTATCATTTAATATGTGCAATCACACAAACTATTTTAAAAAAATAGATAAATACAAGCGATAAAGTTAACTAAGTCTTATATTAGAATCAGATTAAATGTTAAATTAACTCTTATATTAAGGATTGGAGTCTGTATACATTAGAGACATTTTATCAATAAGTGAGAATTGGGTTTAGTGAAAAAAGTAATCCCTCGTAGTATGACGAATAAGGTTCGAACCCTATTAAGAGAAATACCTGCATTACATGATACTCCTCCGGTCCTATTATAAGACTCAATTGACTTTTTATTTGGTCCTAATTAAAGACCCAATCCATTTTCTCTCTTATATTTAACATTTTTTTCAAAGATAATTCTTTAATAATGATAGTTTAGCCAATAACTTAATTAGCAAGGATATTAGGAATAACAATATTTATTTATTATAAATAACCAACTTAACTTATTCTTTATCTCCTCAAATAAGTCAATTGGGTCTTATAATTAGGACCGTGAGTAATATTTCAAACATGGTTGCCTCCGATATCATTATGCATGTGTAGTGATGTATGAGAAGTCTAATTTTTCTATAAAGTGTATGTAAGTACTATTTTGCTTCAAGATACAATTATTATTCATTAGATCGAGTACTATGAATATAAAGTAAGCTTGGTGAGGCCGATTAACAGCCAGCCTCCTTCCAATGCTGTCCCGGCGGGACGCATTTTCATCCGCAAATATTAATAAATAAAATCATTTTGAAAGTATCTTTATTTTTTTTATTTTTTAATTTGATACTTATATGCTTTTTTTAATTAAATCTTTAATTTTGTTCTGTTAATAACATTAACTTTTGTATAGAGACTAATAATACTAACAGAGAAAAGTTAAAAGTTGTTGCTAAAAAATAAAATTAAGTGATTTACTTAAGAGAAAAAACACATAACTCCCAAAATAAAAATTGAGAAAAAATATAGGCAACTGCAATATGATTTTCTCATATTAATATAACAATCCAGTCTAGTTGTATTTTTCCCTTTACTTTACCTCTAAGACTAGAAGGTAGTTTTAGTTAATTTTTATATTTTAATGTAATAGCCTTTAATATTACAAATACTGTTATTTAATAATAGGATGGTTCAATCAAAAAATTACTAATTGTTCTGGTCAAATAAAAGATTACTAATTACCCTCCCAGCTAAAAGTTTTTTTAAAAAAAAAAATCTTAGAAATCACGCCTTAAAATACCAAAAATATCTTGTAATTTTGAACAGAGGGAGTTTTTTTTTTTTCCTGACAGTGTAAAACATGTTCACCCTCAGTTTAATGTCTGAAATTTCTTGCATGTTTGATTTATGAGAGAATATATGTGGACGAATTTTAAAAGGGAGGGGAGGTTTCTCTTATATAAATCTCTCTGTTTTTTTTTGTGGCCTGTTTAAAGCATGCATGGATTTTATGATCTTAATTAATAAATAAATTAATAAATCTTTGCTTGGCACGAGGGTTTCGTGAGCTTATAAACATCATTTTCCCACTTGTCACGTCTTCTAAGTTCTAATTCACGTCACACCTATTCCAGGTAAAAAGGCTACCCCGATCGAAAGGAGGAATAAAAAAAAGAAAGTGAAAAGAAAACTTTTTCTGATTATTAAACACTACAGAATATTTTTTATGTTTTTCCTTTTCTTTCGATATTTCAAAAGAAATACTTTAATTTGTCAAAGAAAGGGCGCACATAAAGAGGGAAAAGCTTAACAGCATTTTTCTGGCTTGCATTAAAAAAAAAAGTTAACGTTCCAAAGTTGCTGCGTTCGTTCTTTATTTTATTTTTTTTTTAATTATTCGTTTTTATGATTTAAATTGGTAGGTCCCAACATGAAGATGAAAGAAACAAACCAAGGAATAAGGGGATTCATAATCACCTAAATTAAATCATCACCTTATAAAGTTTATATGTCCATATCCCTAATTAGCTAAGCTGTAGGTAGGTGCGTGAGAATCCTTCTTTTTATTTTTTCTAGAATCACTTTGCCATCTTGGACTTTTCATCCCTCGTCTCTTGAAACTAATATAACGCAGACCATTGCATGGCATATGTCAAAATTGGAACTATATAAAGATCATCATTTGTCACTCGCCTCATAGTATTGGCATCATAAAAGTTTTCCTAGAGGTTATTAATTCGATCCCACTGGTAATTTCAAATTATTAATATTTATTTCTCTAATTTAAAAAATAAAGTAGATTAAAATTTTATATTTAAAATTAAATTAGTTTTTATACTCTATTAATCACAGTAGACAATATAGTGTTATTTTTTATACTTTATAGTTTTATAATTATTATATATTATGTGAATTGAAGTTGATGAGTTGTTAAACTGATACGTGACAGCTGGCGGATTTGGATCTCAAGCGAGCCGGAGCCGAAGGACATTATTAGAGCATAGTAATTTAAAGATATTAAAAAATGAGTCATAATTCCATTAAAACAAAGAGTTATGATTTTAAAAAATCACAAAATAAACCTTTGAAATTAAAAAAACATATATAAGAACCGGTTTATAAAAATTTTTATTTTTAAAATTAATACTAATATTATACCGAGTCCCTATTTATAATTTTTCTTTTTTTAAGGTTTTTTTTATCATGTTTCCTTATAATTTTGTTTTTAAAAATAAATAAAAATATTCAATAATAAATCTACATTTGTTAGAGACTAGAGAGGTATACGGTGGGGACGTAACGAACAAGAAAAGGTGAGGAAGAAAAGAAAGTAAGGAAAGACAAGGGAAATGAAAATGGAGGTGGACTGGAAAGGGAAGCAGCTGGTACAACCGCTTCCATCCACGTAACCGACGCTCTCACGTTTCTCAACGCTCTTCACTGCCCTCTCACTCTCTTCCTTTCTCTCAAAATAAATCCCCCTTCCATCTCTTCTTTCCTCTTCTGCTTCACCTCCACACCATCTCTCTTTATCTGCCTCGCTTCCCTTGTTCCATTATTGGATTTTTATCACTCTTGATTAGGGTTCCAGGTTGGTCTTTTCCTGATTTCCTTTTCGACATTGCTGTTCCTCTGTATTCAGATTTTTTTTTCTACTTCACTATAGTGTGTTTTCTGGATATTGCCGTTACCGCTGGGTGTCACTTTCTGGCGTTTCTATTTTCGATTTGGGTTCATAATTATGTTGCGCTTCCATGATCATGATGGTCCGGTGTAATAGATGTGGCGAGACTGTGCTTGGAGTCTGCATTTTACGTTTTTGAAAAAAATAAATGCTCTCCTGCTTGATTCCTCACGTGTGAGTCACCGAGTCATAGTTAAAAAGATAAACGTCCTGGTGTTGGTGATGCCTGCGAGCTTGGCTTGACTTCATGCGGCTTTTTCTTTCCCCTGTTCAGTTTAAATCGTTTTGAGACTTGTTATGTTTAAGCATTAGATACATGCTCTGAAGATTCTGGCTCTGTAATGAAGCTCCATTAAAATTATTTGATTATCTAACTCTGACCTTGGCCTTGACATGCTAGCTTCACCGGATTAATTTTCATCTTTATTGTCGACGAGCCATGACTACAGAGCTTCTGGAGATTGAACCTCATGAGCTTAAATTTTTCTGTAAGCACCTCCACGTCCATGCGATTTCTGTAATTTGTACACGAGTGTGGTATAGTATTTTTCATATAGATCACTGTTTCGCGTAGTGATGGTGACTTGCTCATATTCTTCATTCTTTGTAGTTGAATTGAAGAAACAGAGTTCATGCTTGGTTCAACTTGCAAACAAGTCGGATCAGTATGTTGCATTTAAGGTGTGGTACATATCAGTGTTTTGTTTTGTTATTTTTTTCCCGGTTAGTATCGGCATCTCTTTGTTAATTGCAGCAATATCTGCAATCTATGATCTTTTCTGGTATCTCTCTGCATAGTATGTATGATCAAAAGTAAATCATTTCTTAATTGTCAAGAAACATTTGTAAAATTTACAAGCACATCGGCAGGTGAAAACAACGTCACCCAAGAAGTATTGCGTGAGACCAAACATAGGCATTGTTAAGCCCAACTCAAGAAGCGATTTTACTGGTATTTGCCTATTATCCCTTCGTCCAATCTAACATCAATTTAACTCTCTTTTTTTCCCTTTAAATCATGCTTGCTTTCGAGATTTTACTGTGTATGGATGGACCGTTGCTCTGCATCTGTGCCTGTTACACATGGCACAGATAATAACTACAACAGCGCAAGCATGATTTGACTTTTTTTTTTTTTTGGTTACATGCAGTTACCATGCAAGCTCAGCGCTTAATGCCACCTGGTATGGAGTGCAAAGACAAGTTTTTGATTCAAAGCACGGTTGTCCCCTCCGGAACAACAGAAGATGATATTACATCTGACATGGTAACGTTATATCATTAATTTCTTCTATCCAAACCTTAGTCTCCGGGGTGTTATAGGTGGCAAGGATCAAGAGTTTAGTTATGTGTGTGTGTGTATCCTTTTCCTTCTTGTGTTTCTTGATTGATTAAAATTCTTTCTCCTTTGACAGTTTGCAAAAGTTGATGGGAAGCTTACTGAGGAGAAGAAACTAAGAGTTGTCCTAACCAGCCCACCTTCCTCCCCAGTATTGCTTCCAGTGAATGGAGACACGAAGCAGGATCCATCCAATGAAATTCATTTGCAAAGAGATAGGGTGTTGCCTAGTGGAGTTGAAAACATCCCTCCTCCTACGGTGAGCTATTCCCCTGTCAGAACTCTATCACCTTGTCGCTTAAGCTGTGTGTTTCAAACCTTAATCTCCCTTCCCTAGCAGTTTCTGGAAATTCAATGGACACAGTAACGTTTTGCGCTTGTCAGTTTTCTGATAGCTACCTTATACATGGATAGATCTTTTTACCCCGGGTTTTTCAATTAGGTTAACCTGATAGCAAAGAAGAATTTTGTGCACCCTTGCATGAAATCAAAGTCTCACTCTGTCTGTATTCCTTTGTACCAGGATGCTGAGGATGTCAAGGGTTTTGAAACAGCCCAGGATATGGGGCAGGACAGAGCAATCAAGAATAACGTCTCAGGACAAGCTGAGAATGTAGATGATATAGAAGCGAAAGATGCTCTGCAGCTGAATTTAGCCAAGGATTCTGAGGAATTGAAGTCAAGACTAAATTTAATGGATTCAAAGCTAAGAGAGGTCAGAGCTTCTAAGTTTTGATTAAATTGGTTAAAATCATGGTTTGGAAACCTTTATGTTAAGTTCTTTAGCCCATATGTTGCAGCCAGTTAATATAATTCTATCACAATGGCTGGTGATTGGAATGTCACTGTTCTTTATGATTTTCTTAGCAGGTCGTCCAGTTATTGGATCTGTTTCCTTGGTTTGCAATCAACTGATGGTTGTAAATCTTTGCAGGCTGAACTTGTCATCAAGAAGCTCGATGAAGAGAGAAGAGTGAGTACCCAAGAAAAAGATATGCTTAAACATGAATTGGTAGGTTATTCTTCATTTAATATTCGTCACTGTCAAGACTACATGAATTCTGCTTTTCGTATTCTTTAGCTTCTTGTGCAAGCTGAATAGAAACTGTAGAGTTAAGACGATATAAAAAGCAGAGAGCTTGTAGTTCTTTGTTAGAGGTCTTGGTTTGCATCTCTTTTTGCAGCTTAGTTTTTCATTTTTATTTTTAGCCAAGTTTTTCAAGGGAGAAACTAAAAGATGTGGCTTTTATGGTTTTACCTAAGCATCAACATTTTCTCATAAAGGACTTTTAGTGAAAGGAAGAAAAATATAATCCTTCCATTGAGAACATATAGTAGGTGGTGTTGTGATTGTCTGATTGGCAGTGCAGAGTAAATGTTTTGATACATCAACTTCCTATGTTTAATATTAAGCTCATTAAATGTTTCTCCTGATACTATTGATTGTTAGATACATAATGACCCTATTACATCCCTGATTGAAGCTATAATATTCATTATAGCTGCTGTGCAACCATTTGATTCTGGTTTGTTTGACCTTTCTAGGAGGTGTTGAAGAGGAGAATCAATGCCAAAAATGTTCAGTTGGGCTTTCCGTTACTGTATGTTTGCATGGTCGCTCTTATCAGTGTGGCAGTCGGATACTATATTCATCCATAAGAGAGAGAGCTCTCTGCGTGCTTACAAAAATTCTAAAAAGTCATTGTTGTCTTTTACTGTTATAGAGAGGATGATTCATTGTGTATTATGGCGGTACTAGTGGGGGAAATGTTAATATGTGGGATTGGAACCTTTTGTGAAAGACATGTAAAGTGAACAGTGTGTGTGTGTGTGTGTGTGTGTGTAAATGAACTTCGCCGTTCAATGGGAAGCATAATAAGCAGCCATCTGGTATTTTTATCTAAATTTATGGGTTGTTTTAAAACGTTTTTATAGACACGGCGGCTTACCTCAAAATCATGAAAAACAGAAAGCAAAATCATTTTTAATTATGATCTTGGAAACTTGTAGTCTTGTACCGATTTTATATTTTTAAAATTTAAAGTATTGCAATCATGGATTTCATTTAATAGCTATAACAAGAAACCGGGGGAAGTCAGGATTTAATTGAATTCCATAGTATAAAATTGCATAAAATGTATTTAATTAGAATTCCATGCCTCTAGCCAATCCTTTCCCTCTTGATCACTGGCAAGAAGGTAGCAAAGAAAGGTCTTGATTTAATCCCTTAGAATTATATGGTCATATTTATTGTTTTCTTGAAATTTAAATATAATCATATAATGCTGAATAAAACAGTTAAAATAACTTGGCAGACAGTTATATTTACTTTACATATGTCCCCACTGCGGGAAAACTTATACTGAAATGTTCAGTCAGGCCGAAACGAAAAGGAAAAGCTCTAGAAACGAGAAAGTTGTGCCCTGAAAGCAACGGGGATGGATAATATGGAACGTGAATGTAAAAGCAACCCTTTCATCAATCATCTGTATACGCTTACAAAATTTTGCCTTAGAGGAATCAAGTTAAAAACTTGCAGGCAAGCAACCCACTCTAATTGTTAGCAAAAATCAGTAAAGTAAAAGCAAAGGTCAAAAAACCCAGTCCAATAAAATAATGTCCACACTCCTTTCTTGAAATGTCCATGTTTTCCTTTCTCCATATTTTTCTTTCCCTTTTCATATCAACTGAGGTAATTTTTCTTCTCTTTTTCTTTTTTCTTTTTAAAGGAAAAAGGTATTAAACAAAACTGCACACCGAAAACCAGTTCTCCACACAACAATCTTGTACCTTACTTAGAAGAGCCTCGAAGGAACTCAATTTATTGCCATTGGTGAACACTCTGCTCAAGGGGTGAGCCAGGAACAAAGGGCACAAAACCCCGCCCACCGAAAACAGGTCGCATGACAGCATCATCAAACTTTCGCCAATAATGGTGGACGCCCCTAGTAGGTAAGCTCAGTAGCAAGCGCAATCTGCTAGGGCGATGGCCATTGTGTGTGCCACCATTACCCTCTGATTCCTGGCCATTCTCGAGAAGTGGCACCACGAACGATTTGGGAGTACCCGGTGGGGACGGTATGATACTCTTATGTTTTGAAATAGGAAGCAGTAGCCTCACAAGTGGCTTGGTCATCAACCCAAACACCTGCACATGTCAACGTTGTCAATTGATGTTTGTCTTCCACATTCCAATAAATGATTGGGAATCTTGACTAGAAATTCATATCAAAATTAATACGCCTCTTCCGAATTCATTTGGTAAAATATGGGGGACAATCAACGCCACTAAATCATCCCTGGACCCAGGAGGAGGCAGGCGCCAGTCCCACTTCCCGTGACAAAAGCTTAAATCATATTTGCTTCAAATACTACTGATGTAAAATCAAATGTATGAGACGATCGAGGTACATTAGAAAATGATCACAGCGTATCTTACCACAGTGCTGAATAGTATAACTATGATGGTACTGGTGATCATGATGGCATTCTCACGCAATTTAGTATAGCCTGACCGGGTGAACTGCGTGTGAAAAATGGAGCTCATTACTACCTAATATTCTGCCATGATCTCTAGAACTAAGTCAGAATCGCAGCCCAGAGAGGTGAAATGAGAAGGGAAGTGTTTGGTTCTTCACCTGATTATAGGCAAGTGCCATAGAAACTGCTCCACGCATGAGACCGGCCCACCAGATCGTCACCTGCAAAACAAGGATCCTTGGAGGATTGTAATTACATCAATTGATTACGATATCCCGTCCTTATAGATGGAAACAGGAAAGCTCATACTTGTTGCTTTATCTCGATTTTCCCAGATTGCGACTTCTTAGGCAAGTTGGCTAAGAACGACAGAGGGAAAACAAATGCTGCTCTTCCCACTAGGATGAGTGCCAATAGCAATGAACTGATCCCGATTGATTTTCCAGGGCTAAGGAAATGATGGAGAAGTTAATTCCATATTTATCTACGTTGTACTAAACGAAGTTAATTCAATGCAGTCGATGTTCATTCAGAAAACTTCTAACCTTTGACGGGCAAACCTCCACTTCTCTATATCCAGTGCATCCATCCCAACGTAGAGGAAGATAAAGATCTCGGCAATGAGAGACAAAGTCGCAAAAGCATGTCTGAAAAAGGCAAAATGAAAATTAAAAAAATAAGAGTTTTGACTGCAATCTTCTTTAACAAATGAGTCTGAACATGAACTCCTTTCTTCAGCTATTTGAGAAGAAAAAATTAGGAAGTCGGAGATTTGACATACTTAGTTGTAACTCTTGAACTTTCAGTCACATTATGCCACGTGTAGTGAGACATGACAATGCCGCAGAAGAACACTGTCAGAATGGCACTTAAATTGAATAGCTGCCAAGAAGAAAAAAATTGGTGAATATAGGCACTATGTTACTACAAGAAGCATGGAGGAATCTCAGTTTACTACAAAGAAATGACCATAACCAGAGATTAAGTCTTACTTCCGCTAGCATATATGAAAGGTAGGCCATGAGTATCATGAGGGCAACCTCACGGTCCGTAGAATGCCTGAATTTGAGAGGGAAGAATTAGAGAATTATCAGCGTGATTCATCGAAACCAACAAATTTGCATTAGACAGATTCCAAAATCATTAATCATATCACAGAATGACTTCTACTATTTCATTGCAGCGTCTTTCTTATTTGGTTAATTCAATTGCTTGCTCAATACTCTAGCTGCTAAACATATGTTCTCCTTTTGAAACTAGCAGGAATTGAATTCTCCCCTATTGAACTAATGGCAATCAGTGACAAAATCAGTTCGCTCTGGCTTTACCAACCTGCCAAAATAAAGCTTTTTTATGATGAATGCGCTAAGCAATCCAGCCTGAAACGTTAAAACAAAATCTGAGAAAACCAATTAAGCGCTGTGAAGTAGATAAAAGAAGAGACTTACCAAGACTCCCAGCACAGTGCTTGCTGTAAATAAGTAGAAAAAATTTCCAATTAAGTGGAAACCAGTAATCAAGTCGATGTGAGAAAGGTCAAAGTTCTGGATTGCTTTCAAGAGCACTACAGATGTCGCATCATTTACGACCCCTTCCCCAAAAACCAGGCTGTACAATAAAGGTGTCTCGTCCTGATTAAGCACCTGAGACATTGGATTTGAATATCATGTGAGGAACTATTCTGTATAACTAAGAATAAAGGAACTTTGGAGTTTCACATTAAAAAGAATTTATACCTGCAGTGTGCAAACAGAATCTGTTGCTGAAAATATTGCTCCAATTGCTGTATTAAAGAGACTCGGGTAAGTAAAAAATAGAAGTTAAAGAAAGGTGACCAAAGTCGAAGCCTTGTAAGAAAACATTCGTACAGAAGGAAGTTCATTCGACCATACCCAGATAATCTCCGAGCTTCAGGGATCCAATATCCAATTTTGGGAAAAAGTGTATAGCCCCTGAGTCAAAACAAATAAGTGAGATTAATAGTGATCTAAAAAGAAAATTGCACGATGCAAAATTTTTCCCTGTGGCCTTAACAAATGACAGGGTCGACGTAAGATGGGAATTAAAGCTCCGAGAAAGAAGTACTCCTTTGAAAATTTGTAGATAATAACAGGAAAGTTTGCTTTCTTTTGGCACAGATTCTCGGTACTTAAATTACCTAGCGATATGATGCCAAAAGATATTAAAGTGCCAACTGCACCAAAAAGCATGATTGTCATAAAATTGCGAAAAAATTGCTTCTTCTTCACCTGAAACCTGTTGAACATCAGAAGAAAAGAACAGTATTTGCTATCAGCTATGAGACTGTCAAATCTATTTAAAATGAAAACTCTTATGAGTTGCGGAGATGTAACTACATGTAATTACTCTGCAAATCGCGTACTGTATATAGGTTAGAGCGGACTCAACTACTTTCTTCGAAATAATAAATTGCCTAGTTTTGTTCTGATAGGAAAACAAAAACAAGAAGAAAAAGGCTCTAGCTGAAAGGAATATCAAGTAAGAGCAAACAACTCACCCGGCATTGAAAATGATAGGCGGCAGAAGGTAAATAAAGAAAAGATCTTCACTGAAAACTAATATATGGGAGCTTTTTCCTCCAGTCGTAAGCAGGATAAAAATCCCAGTGCAGAGACCCTGCAATCGGCCCACGCAGAAAGATTATATCTAACTCACGAAAATTAAATTCATCGTCATCGTAATGCATTTAGAAAAGCTGGAGAGCTTGTGTGCAGTAATGAACTCACAATAACGAGAGCAGTGATGGATTCGTTAATCCATCGGTTCTCCTCCAGCAAATGACCGATTACGATGCAAGCACAAAGAAGTGCCACGAATAGGTTCATTGAGACCACTGAAGCATGATCAGATGTCATCATTGTCGTTAATTTCGTGATCAATGCTTCGACAGCCATATTAATAGTAGCCAAGTCCCACAGAGTCAAGAAGAAGAAATCAGAATTCGACTTCTTTTATAGTGAAGTTCCACCTCAAGCTTCAATACAGCACTCACATGCTTGCAGCATTCTCGTCCCGGTTCTTCAGCCAAATCTGCCAGATTAGCCAATGTTGAAAAATAAATAAATATTCGTGTTCTCAGCTTTCCCTGCTAGGCTGCTGGGAAAACGACGTGCAAATGTCTCCCAGCGCTATCACATGTGAGCTCGGGACCACAAATATTGAATTCGATCTACTCATCACCTTCCCAAATTGAAGAATAAAACCATGTGATCTATAATCCATTCTGATTTTTTGATAAGCAGAATTATTGATCACGTTCACAAAATAGAAGTGAGCAAAAGCATTTTTCCATTATCTTCTTGGAATTTTCCCACATTTTCTCACCTAGCAAACGCATTCTGGTAGTGAGGTGATTTACACACTCATCATCACGGGCTAAGTATGCATGCACTGAAGTCTGAACTATAATAAGAAGAAAACAAAATCTCCTAAAAATGATTACCACTTGAAGTTTTCAGATTCAAATGAATCTTCCAACACAAATTGGGCAGCCAAGAGGAAAAAACTCGAGTATCTTAGAGAGAGAGAGAGTGATTTACCGCTGAGAGTGAGACTTGAGAGGGACAGCGATAGAGCGCGGGGAAGATGCGAAAAGAACGGCCGGGAATGACGCTATTATATACGGATTCATTGAGAGTAATTTCTTTTTGGGGGGGGGGGGGCACACACACACAGAGAGAATTGACTTTGACCGTTGATCAGGAGTTCCAGCCGGGGGCCATAAAATTCAACGGTGAGATGAGATGGTACTGTGGTTGTGAATGTAGGCAATACTTGCGTTTTCTTTTCCATTGGATACCCAATGGAGGCAGATGAGTTTTGGGGAACGAAACAGGGTCATCCCTCATTATTGTGTCGTCCAACCTTTCTTTTCTTTCCTTTTTAATTTAAATTCACACCGTTATTTCTTTTCTATTAATTTTAATTTTTTTACTAGAAATAGTATATCAATTTTTATTTCCTCTGATTTATTTTCCTCTGATTGACATATGTGTTTTAAAATTTTTTAATATGTAGAATAATTTTATTTATAATTTTTCCATAAAAACAATTGAATATTATGAGCAATTATCATGGTTTTTACTTTTAGCAGTGGTAGTTTTGTAAAGTATTATATCAAGCCAACTTTCATTGAACTAACATTTTAAGTTATATAGCAAACAGAATATATCAGCGCGAACATGCGGACCGTAATAACATACAGAACAAAAAATTTACTCCTATATATGTACACATAAATTTAAGAAGTGTTTTGTTGGCAAAAAGAGCAGAGAAATTAGGAAGTGTACTTTTAATTATTAAAAAGAAAACATTATAACTGTGGATGAATCATATCGCAAGCTTCGTCCCAAGGTTAGTGTCTTCATTTAGGTTGAATACACTATTTAGGCCTTATTTAAATTAGTATTTGAAATCTTAAACCTCATATTTAAATACACTATTTACACCTCATATTCTATAAATAAGTTATTTATAAATCATTTTAAACCCGCCAGTCGTTTGGGTCGCGGAAGGTGCAGTCACATAATGGCATAAGGTAGGAGTGATATTATGAAAAATGAGGAGGAGACCTTTTCTTCCAACATGAGCACGTGCGGACAGTCGCTGCAACCTCCACGTTGCAATACCGTGCTCAATATTTTCCCCACAATTTATCTCTTTCCAAACTTTTAACAATTAATTGTTTAAACAATATTTTTTAGGGTTACACCCACTTCCTTATATTTTTAACAAGTTTTTCTTTTATTCTTTATATTATACTTTCATTGTTTTTTTATCCATACTTTTTTACTAGACACATATACAGTATTATCTTATTAAAGGCACCTATTTAAGATACTGTCGGATACTTAATATAAATATATTTCTGATGGGAATTGAAAATTTAGTTCTTTCATATACTTATGTCATGGAAAACATTAGTTTTTATAATTTGATAAGAACTTGGATATAAGCTTAGCAATATTAATTCTATTAATACATCTAATACACTTTTTATATATCTATAGGTGTTATATTGGATTTGAATCATCTATGAGGTTAAAGCCAAAATTCTTTGAAAATATGTGTCCCGAAACATGACTGATAAAAGAGGAGGGGATTAATATTTATAAGAATTATTTCCCAACTCAAAAAAGCAAGGCCTTTGTAGGAAGTGTTGTATGTAAATTAAGGTAGACTAAATTAAATTAATATGGCTGCTTTTGTAATATTCCTCCAATCCTTAATATAAGACCCATTTAACTAATTTGATTAGATTAAGAAAATTAGGTAAGTTAGTTAATTATAAAAAATGTGACATGTTTTTCCTAAAACACCATAATCATCTTTTTAATACCTCCATTTCCTTCTTTTACTTGATTATGATTGATGGAGTATCTATAGGGATAATTTAGAGAAAATTGATAAATGTGAAAAATAAGTCTTAAATTTAGGACTAAAACCAACTCAGTAATTAAGTCCTATATTAAAATCAAAGGATTATTTTTGTGGAGGCACATACCGGGTAATGATCACGAGGGCTCAGTTGGACTCAGAATTCCAACTCCCACAACACACAAACATCCTTCTTTTTTATTGTCTCATATTTCAACGCAACCTCCAACATTGATTAATCTCTCTTTCAATTTTACCATTTTTCTTTTAAATTTTAAAGAGTGGTTCGTTAGTGTTTTTTCTTAGCAAAGTTTGAAATATGGGGTTAGTCAAAAAAGAGAAAACTGAGTGCGTATTGTTAATACGCGGGAAGGGGGGGCATGAAGAACCAAGGGATCATGATGTCCAGCGTGCGAGGGATCAGGGGCATCATTAGGGTTTGTGGAATCATCCCTAATCCACTGACACGTGTTCTGGGACCCACATGGCACTTCATGAATTACGGCATCAATTGACAAGTGTCCACTAAAGTCAGTGGGGCCATCATCCCCTAAACACAGGTAATCATCTCTGTTCGACTCACCCGTGGGCGTCGGATGCATCATGTCTTCCTCTTTCTGTGTTTTATTTGGAGGCTTGGTCTCTCTTAATTATGCTGCCGCTTCCTGGTTTACGTTAATAATTTTTTAATAAAAGGATTAGATTTAATTTAAGTGCGATTTTTTTTTTTTCCCAACGCAAAAGAAAAGTGAAGTCATTCTAACATTTCACATTCATGCTCTTGAGATTATTGTGCTGTCTTCCTCACTTTTGATGTTGCAGATTTTTTAAGTGTTTTTTCCCTTAAAGTGAATGTCTGATTGTAGTTTGGATCTAGTAGCGGCCCAGCTTATGAAGTTATGGGTCAAGTGAGGTCCATTACGCCCAAAACTACTGTTCCTGGGTTTTATTCTCTCCCAACCCATTCCTCTTAACCTCATGGACGCCAAGCAATGCAATCTTTAGGTGAAGACCAAAACTCAAGGACCCACCTGAATTGAAGCCTCAGAACTAAAGTCAATATTGACTTATAGTTTGTGGTCCAAAAGATTTAACTTTCTACCTGAAATAAAACTACAAATATTTGTTGATCAAGCAAAAAAAAAATTGTAATAATAATAATTTTGAAACATGTAACATACTAAAATTATAATTATAATATGTTTTTTTAAAAAAAGTGAATTTATTTTTGAAATATAAAATGTGTATACTTAAATTAGCAGCATATTCATATTAATTAATGACCGTGGAAAGTATAGGGATAGAAGTGCAATATCCGTGATGTGTGAGCGGAGAGATTTGAAAAGAGAGAAGAGGAAATAAGAAAAGATGAAGATGATGAAGTCGTGAACTTGGGCGGTAAAGTAAAGGGGAAGAGCGTTGGTGGCTCCTGTGAGTTGCATTAATTTAAAAGAGGCGAACTTGTGACTTCCATTACCTTTTGGGAGCTTCTCTGATCATCTTCTCCTCTCATTCCACACCTCTAAACTATATAACTCGTATCTTTCCATCTGTCTATCTCTATCCAATCCTTTTTGGCTTCTTCTTGTGATATATTATATAATCATCTTCTCAAATCAATACACTCTTTTTTCTTCCGCATAGATCTGCATTTCTGCATGTGAGGTACGTACCCCACCTTTCCTCCTTCTCTCTTCTACACTTCTCCTTCTGACCCCACCATCCCTCTTCCTTGTCTCCTTCCATTTCCTGATCAGTTCTCATCCATCCCTCTTGTTATTCACTCTCCATCTTTGTCCTTTCATCATTATCCCATCAAGTTTTTTTACCGACCTGCGTGTGTGTGTTTTAACCCTGGATTCATTTTGAACTTCATGAGTTTTTAAAAATATTGTACATAAATCTTCAAAAGATTCACCTGGCAAGGAGTTCGACTTGTCCAGAGCGTCACCGCGTTTGTTAATTTATTTGTTTTTGTCAGGTGGAGGGGCCCAAGAAGACTTTTTTTTTTCTCTTACTGGGATCTGTCGTAACTGAAGTGAGAGCTAGCAGCTAGGGTTTCTTCCGATTAAAGTCATCTCCTTATATATAAAATGGAGAAAGATCACGACAACTATCATTCGGTACACACATAACATAGCTCTCTCTCTTTTCGGTTTCGTTTTGCAGGATTCGAGGTTTGCATATATGTGTCGTCAGATCTTTTCACAGTGTTAAGTCAAATGTTGTTTTGCTCCAATCTTGTTGAATCACCACTGCAGGCTCCTTCTTTCCCCCAAAGCTTTAACGCTCTGCCGCTGGACAACTCCCAGTCTCAGTATCATCACAATCTCATGAAGTTTCGGATCGGAGAAGCTTCCGGAGAAACCAGCCACATGAATAATAGTGGCATGGTCGATTATATGCTCCACAACAACAACAATCCTCCTTCTCAACAACAACCGCCTTGTGGGTTTTATGGTGCGCCCGCTGGTTCTACTTTTGATAAGCTGAGTTTCGCAGATGTGATGCAGTTTGCAGATTTCGGACCCAAGTTGTCCTTAAACCAGACCAAGAATTGTGCCGAAGGAGAAGAAGATCAGTCTGGGATGGACCCAGTTTTCTTCCTCAAGTTCCCTGTGTTAAATGACAAGTCGTTAATGGAGGATCAGAATCTGATGGGGACTGGTGCAGGAGAAAACGTAGCAGAAGAAGGAGTGAGAGATCAGGATGAAGTAGAAGCTCGAGGTGTCTCTGATAGTAATAATAATAAGTCGGTGCACCAACTTGGGTTTGTAGGGGAAGACATGGAGAAGAATCATAGTAACCCTACAAGCACAGTGCAAGAGAACAACAACAATACTAATAAGAGCAAGAGAAAGAGACCCAGAACCATCAAAACCAGTCAGGAGGTAGAAAGCCAGCGTATGACTCACATCGCCGTCGAAAGAAACCGTCGGAAGCAAATGAACGAGCATCTTCGCGTCCTCAGATCCCTCATGCCAGGTTCTTACGTCCAAAGGGTTCGTACCTAATTACATATCTCATAACCTTTCTTTCTTCTTCGATCTCGTCATCGTAATTAAAGGGTTTTAATTTGGTACAGGGGGATCAAGCTTCTATAATAGGAGGAGCCATAGAGTTTGTGAGGGAATTAGAGCAGCTTCTTCAGTGCCTGGAGTCACAGAAGAGAAGGAGGTTACTGGGAGAAGCTTCAAGGCAAGCTGGGGATTCTTCTCTTGCAGTACAGGCGCAGCAACAACAACAAGCTCCCTTTTTTCCACCTTTGGGAGCTTTGCCAAATGATCAGATGAAGCTTGTTGAGTTTGAGAGTGGGCTCAGGGAAGAAACAGCAGAGAACAAGTCGTGTCTGGCTGATGTGGAAGTGAAGCTTTTAGGGTTTGATGCGATGATCAAGATCCTATCAAGAAGAAGACCAGGCCAGTTGATTAAGACCATTGCTGCACTCGAAGATTTGCAGCTTATTATCCTCCACACCAATATCACCACTATTGAACAAACTGTTCTTTATTCTTTCAATGTCAAGGTATGCAAGCTAATTGAAGATATGTATAAAAAGAAATGTTTTGTTCTGAAATTTTAATAACTAATTTGTGTAAATTAATAATGGCTGGGCATGGGCAGGTTGCAGGCGATTCAAGGTTCACAGCGGAAGACATAGCCAGCTCTGTGCAACAGATATTCAGTTTCATTCACGAGAACACTGGAATGTAATATTATTATCATTATATTGTTATTATTACTTTGTTACCTATGCCAATTATATATGACATCTATAGATGATTTGGGTTCATTCATATTCATCGATCTCTCCCAAAATTACAGCACAATATACATACGATGAATAAAAAACCTACGCAAAAAATTGGAGAGAATAATTAATATATGGTAAAACTTCCCATTATTTAGGGACGTGTCTTCCTCTATCAATTTCAAACTTATGAGTAGATCACGGGTAATTTTGCCGGTGCTTCTAAAAAATTCCCATCTTATTACGGTCAGTGAACTATCGGAAGACACAAATGAGGAATTAAAGAAAGCTACACAATTTTTTTCATCAATAAATCTTCATGTGCATATATATGATCTATTAAAAACTAATCAAATTGTATGTGCAAAGGGGATATCCGCCATCTTTTAGAGAACAATTATCTTCCCTCAAAGTTCTAGCTAAGACTCATGATTAATTAGGATATTTAGTATAAATAACTAACTTAACAAATTTTTTTAATCTAGTCACGTTAATCAACTAATTCTTATATTATAGATTAATAGCGGTGGGAAATGTGGCAGAGAGTCATGATAAGGACAGGTTATTGAATTCTGGAGTGTGGTTGAAGTGCAGAGGAGATGACCACGATGATTGATGAGTTGGAAAGTCAACGGTCCCTAACCATGTTGGTTTCTGTGTCGTTGACCTGTCAGAAATGATTACTTGGTTGGAGATATTAGGCTAATTCAACTCTCAGAGACAGCCAGTGCTTTGTAGGGTCTCTCAATTATAAATTGGAAGCGAGCGGATACTTCTTATTTCTATGCTCGACTCCATATAATTTGTGTGTGTGTGTTTGACTTTCTCAGTTTCATCAATTCTAATCTTGTTTTTTCCTCTGACTTCTCTCCATTTTTGTCCTTCTCGTTCACCCACGAACAAGAGTTGACCATTGTGGGGTTTCTTATTAGCTATTGTCCTTCTCTCTGGTGACCACACCTCCAAGTCTCCGGCTCAAGTACGTCCTAATATGACTGAGACCCACCTTTTTAAATCCTTCATTGCATATTAATTAACTGCAAATTCTTCACACACATATCATACTTGCGTTGGCAAAGCCACACACACAAATTACCAAATCAATAATAAGTATCTTTTGGTAGACATAAATTATCTAAGAGGTTCTATGACCTCACAATTGTTTTGGAGTTTAGGATATGTCTTATTCATAAATAACATGATTAATAAAACTTAGAATAAAAAATAAAATGGTGATATTAATTATAAGCAAAAAGCTTATGAAAAAGAATGTTCAAACAGAGTCAGACCGCCGTCAAAATTTAGATATGAAAAATAAAATTTTGTCAAAATTCAAAGGCACAGAATGGTATCCAACGTCGTAACAAAATATACTCACTTTCACGATTGAAACTTCCTAAATTTCTTCAAGCAGCCCTTTTGGAGTTTTTTTTTTTTTTTTGGGGAAGGGGGGGTAGATTCTTGAAGAAGGTTCTTTAATGTACATATTTTCATTATATTACTCTGACTTGATGGAGGCATGAGCTCATTTCTAGTCAACAATGATACGCCTAAAATGCGATTTGGAGCGTCCAAAGCATGTTCGAATTTAAATTAGACAAAAATATAATTACAAAATCATCACACGTGACAATCACCTCCGAACTTCAGATGAAGTCAAAAATTGTTTCTAGGACTTCTTCCAATACAATACCAGTGCACAACGACTAGGATAAAGGAAAAATTATTTCGCAATTTTACTCGATATAATTTTCAAGATATTAGCAACACATTGTTTCTTTGGGCATCATCCTTGTTGGCTAATAGTCACATCTCTTTGGGCACCATCCTTCCTGGCTGATAGTTACATTCCTTGTCTTTTGCAGCCAACCAGTGGGCCCCAACTAAATACACGCAAGACTCGAGAAAAATTCCTTACTATCATCCGTTAAGTTAACCATAAACAAGACTGTACATAAACCCTCCAATGTTTTTTATAATTTTTTTATATTGATTGATACTCTTTTAAGGTACAGACTTTCATGCATACAAACTTAAAATAAGCAGCCTGTTCACATATTACTGAATACATTTCAATTTTCAAAAGCCATCAAGCATGTTCGCATAAGCATCCCAAACAAGAACAAATTCGCACATATACGATAGCGGTGGACAGAACATGCATCGAATGAAATGGAATTCACTTCATACGTACATTACTGCAGATTGCCAGTTATAAAATATAAAGGAGATAAACGCGCTGATTTTCCAGCAGAAAAGCATAACTAGCAGTGCTACTACTCTACAAACAGAATTGGAGACCAGTAATTGAATTAATTTTTTGAAGAACGTAGGGGGCACAATTAAACACATTAAAATCCTACACACTGGCCGCTTCCCGCTCCTATCTTCCCCTGTATCTCTTCCAAAATAAATAGTAACAATAATAAGAACCAGTTCATAGATCAATTGCATACTGGAGCCCGAGACATCCATAACAGTGCTTTAAAAACAAAAGTCCCCATGCCCAGGATCCCAAACTTTGTGTCAACATCGAGAAGCAGTAACGATTTTGATCTATTCGAGACTGCTCTCCACTGCAATGCCAAATTGCTATGCACTGTGAAGGTCCTTTGCTTAATCTGGACACCAACCTCATGAGGTGTACTCAAATGGCTGGGGAGGTTGGGGTTCTTCGTCCACTGCCATGGCTGATGCAGAACTCTGCTGTGCTGCTGCTGATCCACCTGCAGCTGAGGTGGTAGTAGAGGAGGGTGAGTCGGTCAGAGCAAGCACCTCAGGCTCAGTAGGCCGCAGGTCTTTAAGAAGGACAAACCCTGAGGGTGCCAACTTAACTGGAACGTATCTGCTGTCTTGCAAAAATTTAATAAATTTCTCCTGAGCAGGAATCACCCTAGCAGGGTTGGTTAGAATCTCAAAAGAAGGCTCAGGCTCTGACTTCTTTCTCGGTGGGCTATCAGCCTTATCAACCTTAAAGGACGGAGGAGAACACTTTAAATTGGCATTAATCATATCACCTATTTCTTCAGTCGGTCACTAAGAAATAGTCATTAGATATATCTAAAAGCAACCAGAAAAGAACACATATCAAGCCTGACTACAGTCCAATTACAAGAAAACTGTAATCAGCTAGTGCAGCTTCTTTGCAGATCAATATTTTACAAATCACCTACAAATCTACAATCTACAAATCAAACTAAAAACCGTATATCTAAAACCGTAGCCCCCCCCCCCCCAAAAAAAATATAATATATATATATATGGGTGTGTGTCTAGATGTAAAACTGCCTTAAATTATTCTGTCAAGAAAACTTAATGCACGAGAGAACAAGCCCAAAATAGAAGGTAGGATGGGGTTAAGAATAATCCACATCATCCTGCAGCCAAAACAACGGTGGAGAAAACAAACAAGCTGTAGCCTACTCCAATTGGCTGCACAAACAAACATGACTGCAAGCAACAAGTAGACAACTTTAACCCACCACCTTTGATCCTCTACATTCCACCAACTAGATTATGCACCCTCACAAAAATCCAATGTGTGCGCTTTCATTCAATGATAAAATAATAAAAAGTGGATTACCTGCATGGATTCTCCATCCTTCTCATTGGAAGACTTTCCTTTCCCTGTACCCGAAGCAACTGAGGATGAATCAGTCCCAGACGATTTCTCAGCATTGGCCTTCTGATCTTCAGCTTTCTTAGCCCTAGCTTTGGCCTTAGCTGATGTTGACAAAACAGCAGTGGGAAGTTTCACAGCAGATGTTGTGGTGGGTACAGTAGTAGGCTTAGGGTATTCAAACAATGAAGGCTTTGCATGTGATAAGAACTCAAACTTTGGAGCCTTCAGGTCATAGTTCAGACCAATAAAAGCCGTGGGTGAAAATGACAAACTTATGAAATAAATAAGAGGGTACCAATACCAAAACTGACTAAAAACTGCAAGACCAACTACCGCAGTAACTTTATCATGTTTTGTCTTGGAAAGCAATCTTATGGTCACATTTCTTCCACCAGCATCAAGAATCCCAGAGGCCAAAATTGCTCCCATCTTGCTCATGGTATCCTCATGCTTATCCAGAATTATTTTCTCTAATTGTCGCCTAAAATAGCATTAAGTCAGTAAACCATCAGACATCCAAAAACTTGTTTCCTCACCGTGAAAAAAGTCAGGAACAGGTTACCTGAATGTCCCAACACGAGCATCACTAGCTTCACTGATCTGGACCATGACCATAGCCATTGCTATAAGGGCACCTTGACGAACAAAATCAACGACATCCGATGTCAAAGGCTCCAGTAGAGATATGGCCTCACTAAGACCAGTACCAGCACAGGAAATGCCCACAGCAAGTGCGGCACCATATCTAACATGGGGATTGTAAGACTCTGATAAAAGAGAAACAATTCGAGGAGTCTGCAAATACAAGACATTGTGACATCTCAGCACAGCCACCCAAGCAAAAATAGAACATGAATATGATGGCAGAGAAAGGACACACACAGTCCAAGATAAACAAATGATTATTAAAATGAGGAGTTCTGGGCATGGCCAAAACTCAAAACGAGATTCCAAGCAAGAAAAATATAAATAGGAACAGCACCAACCTGCTCTGGGTCAGAGTACAAGACAAATCCTAATGCTAGAACTGCAGTCCTTCTGACATCATCGCTCACATCAGACACAGCAAAGTGTAGCAGCTGTCGAATGGCCTTGTTGTTTGCTGTTCCACTGTATGCCAGGGCAAGTGCGTACATACCACCATAACGCAATATTGGATCTTGGTCTCGAGTCATCTGCTCAATCAAGGTGTCTGCTTCTTCTTCTCTTCCATATACTGTGAGAGCTATCCCCAGTGCCAAACCCCTGGAATATTAAATACACATATAAACATCCAGCGAAAGAGAAGTGTTGGTTTAGCACCATGTCAACAGAAATCCATTTACCTAATGATCTTTTCATGCTGCGTCTCATGTGCATAGGCAAGCATCTCACTTGCCTTCTCACTGGCTGTTCCAACCATGAGCAACCCCATGCTTATACCAGCTGCCTCGCCAGCTACAGCACTATCAGTGTAGAGAACACTTTTGATGTCATCATATATATCCTCATCAGCAGTTCCTAGAGCTGCAAGCCCAAGACCTAAACATGCACCATGCTGAATAACCTGCACCATGACCAAATTGTGAAGTATAATACTGCAATATGATTCTTCAGGAAATAATCATCAAAATTAAAGAGCACCTCAACAGTAGTAGTGCGCAGGCTATCACGAAGAAATTGTTTGATGCCCTCTCCATGGTTTGCATGAATTAAACCAAGAGCATAGAGAGCACCTCCTTCAGAGTATGGACTACCACCGCCACCTGATCCACCCTGAGGCAAGTAAGGTGCCATCAACGATCTTCCCTGCTGCAAGTGGCCTCTGTGAATAACACCCAGACCAGCGGTTGCACTAAATTTGGCCCAGTTAGTAGCTCTGCTCAACCAGTCCTGACATTTTCAAGGCCACAAAATCTTAACAATTGAAAATAATCAAGCTTTAAGGGAGGGAAAACAACAAGAAGGAAAACACAACTCACCAAATTTTCTCTCAGGAAAGTGTCTACAGTTGTCCCCGCATGCATGATTGCATTAGCATATATAGTTGCACTGTGGCAGACACTATTTCTCATCTCCACAGACTGCTTAATTGTTTTCAGGATAAGGAGATCAGATCTGAATGCAAAACACAGCCAAGACAGCATAAGAACCAACAAAGCAGATGAAAGATACCATAAACAACAAACGATCACAATGTGCAAAACTATGACCCTTACTTGTTGTGACTATACAGAAACTGCAGGGTCAATTGTATTGAAGTCTCTCCTGACAAAATTCCCTTTATTTTGTTTAGCCTCTCAGCATAGATAGTTTCACTTGGATCCTCAGGCACATTCACATTAGAAGTAGAATCATCATCTGCCATTTGAACATCATCTGGTCCACTAGCACTAGCATCTGGGGCTGGGTCACTGGCTTTTGGCTGCGCAGACTCTGGAGGTGGGGATTTTGGGGGGGAAAGGCGATCTCTAACATTTAGAAGAAAAGCCTGGTGCTCATTCTCTACCAAATCAAAGGCTATTTGAAATGCCAGAAGGGCATCATCCTTATTTTCAGAACGTAAAAGCTTTTCTAATATGCTTGCGACGCCCTCTGGTTCATCCAAGAACATCAGACACTGACAGATACTAAGATAATCAGGAGATGGCAGCTTTTGAAATACTTTGACAAGCAGGCGAAGAACCTGAAAAAGGAGATCAATGCCTCACATTTTGCAGAGTACAAGTCACACCACAAAATCACAACGTATAAGACTAGAATACAAGTAGTAGATCTTCAATGCCATTACCTCCTGTCTGTATTCTCTAAGATTCACAAAGGAATGAGAGACGTAAATGCAATATGACAAAGTGCCATGTACATTGTCACTTTTTGTAATTGCTTCCTCCAGTTTATCTAATCTCCTACATTCAATGGCAGTTCCCATAGCTTGCTGGTACTTTCCATCCATGATACACCTAAACAAGGGAAAAGAAATAGGTAGAAGGAAAAGTGAGAATTATGGAAATCATTAACACGTGAACAGTCATATTTTACATACTTATCCAACATTCTCTCCACAATAGCTTCCAATCTAGGGTCCACCTTCACAGAGTTGTCACTTGACTCTGCTGCCTGAGACTTTAGGCTAGCATATTCATCTATGGCTTTAGCTGAACAGAAAGAAAATAAACAACACTGCATGAGTATTAATCATGTATCAAAGGGAATTCAAATTTTTTTCATATTAACGTTACTGTTTTCAGTATAGCAAACCAAATGAATTCAAGGACATGACCCTGCCATCTCATAGTGGTCAAAGTGATGCCCGTATCAAGCTTTAGATGCTAAGAATTATCACATAGCAATATAGATTTTACACATCAAAATTGACATACTGAACTAGACCATAGGTCTTACCAAGAAGAGTATGCACATAGTCAGAATCCTCCGAAACATCAAAGAGAGAACCAGCTCCAAGGGCATAAGATAATGAGTCATTAAGTTCACCCAAGTAATAAAAGACCTGAAGATCAAGGAGTAAATTAAAATTAGCCCACAAATGACAAACTACTGCACTGATTTCCATATATTAGACTAAAACTGTATGGGTGAAAGAACATAGATAATGTGACAAAGTGACTAAAGAAAGTGAAAAAACAAACAGATTCCTGGAAACTCAAGTATCATGATGAATGAATTATTCTCCATATATCCACGCTTGGTTCCTTAGTTCCGGAAAAAAATAAAATCCCCAAGGTATTAAACGAAAACATTCTAATTAACAAAACTTGAACTCCCTAGATATGCCAGTTCACCTTTGATACCAGAAGTGCAGCAAGTTGCCTTTGATGTTGATCAAACCCCTCATCCTCATACAAACTCTCTCTGTGTTCAGAAAAAGAAAAAGAAAGATACATATAATCATAAAGGCCATACACATCAGAAGTCAGAACATAGCAAGTTAAATCATAAGGACTTCCATAATCCAATCCAAGCATATGCACATAAAATGGAAGCAACTTGAATTACTGATGGAGAATGCAGTTATCCATGTAGTAGCATATTAAAGTTTGCTTTAAACTGTGATTTGGCAAGCTGAATGAACCGAAGTGGAGCTAAGTAGTAGTAGGTCCCTAAATGTAATATCTGATTCTGCGTCTAGAGATACAAAACTTTCTAGAATCCAACCACAGTTTCATGTTCACCGTCAATGCAAATAAGCACTAATCAGCAGACATATCAACAATTCAAACTTATTTAATCAGGAATCCCAGAAAATCAAGAGAAAGATCATGAGAATAATAACAGCAAAATAATTACTAAAACTCACTTATCCTAATTAGGTCTAAACTGGATTAAACTTAATCTAACAGGGCTTAGGCAGTAGGCCCACCACGTCTTCCAACAATCTCAAACATCCCAAACCTACAACCCAGAAGAGTTGGAGATTAATGAAATCTCCCCTAATATATAAACTGCCAAACATGTATGTTTCCGAGCAATCAAATCAAGTAACCAACACCCCAACCCTACACTCATTCTTGACCTGTCTACCAAGTTTACAGAGCCCCTCGTGTGCAATTTATAGGCTTGTTTGTGCCATGTAAACAGAAGATTTTGAGCAATCCTATGGCTATTAGAGATGCTTTTGACAGAATTTTGCAAGTATGGTCCATGGCCTATCATTATTTGGAGGAAAGAATTATACGGGCATAATTCTCCAGAAAGCTACTCTAACCATTAAAGTGAGCAGTCAAGGACAAAATACAAGCATAATCCAATGTGAGACCATATTACCAAAATTCCTATCCCATAAACTATCAAGAACTTAGTGATATTAGTTCATGCAATCACAATTCTCTAGATGAATTGATATCTTAGAAAGAAAATTTCAATCAACAGTATACCAGAGAAAAACATCTAGATAGACCACTTAGGAGCTACTTTAAAGATCAAAAACAGAATGACAGAAATCCAAATGACGTTCTTGAAATAGTACAGCAATTCAAACAATATTTGCTACAATTAAGTGTTGAGCATTATGAGCGTTGGGGATAAGGAGAATTTCCGTTCAAACGGGCTTCATGTTCTTCACGTTATATTGGGACTTATTTAATTATTTAATCTTACTGTCCATGCTCATTTAATAATTTAGCATATGCAAGAAGAGTGAAGTATCTATAGGATTAAGACTTCAATTCTTACAAAACAAAGTAAGTCTATATTTATCTGTTTAATCTTTCCTCTCTGGTCCTTTTTCTATCTAATGAACGCCTCACATGGTCCCACAAAGATTCAATTATATATTAGACCCTTAATCTCAACACCCAAAGGTTACAATTGTTAACAAATTTCCTGAATTTCCTTATTCTCCATCAGAACATTCTTGCTGAGACTTTATCTTCTCGTGCTAATTAGGTTCTCACATAAAAAGCCTCAATTTTATACTTAGCTGATTTGTGTCATTAACATCTAACTGTTTTCAACCTAGTAAGCGTTTGAGTTGATAACATGTTTCATCGAATATGCAGTCAATCAATTGGCACAGGAAACTTCATTCATGCATCATCAATAACCAAAAAAAAAAAAAACATATTGACGCCCAAACAAACACGCATTGGGAGGAGAAAGAGAATGCGTACATGACGGGGACACTGGTGGAGATCTCAGGCCAGAAGTTGTCAACCAAGTTGTTGAGGTTAGAGAGAGCGTGAAGCTTGAGCATAGGATGGGACTCGTTCAGCATCGCCAGCAAGCCACCAGCGGAGCTCACAATTGTGGTCGCCATGATATGCGCGAGGGACAGGAAGGAGAACTCAAAAGGATTTGGATCTTTAAACAGAAATCCAAAAGATTAGGGTTAGGGTTTAGAAGAGGAAGATTCGAAACCCTATCAGAGCGAGTTCCAAAAGGAGACGACTTTCAGCAACAAAGAGGAAGAAGGAGAGTGAGTTTGTAAAGCGAGGGACTGGACTGCAAATTCGAAATATCTATTGCTTGCATCTAATGGATTTCTGGATCTACCATACCAAGGCAGCTTGCTTTTTTCGCAAGCCAGGCTTTCTTTTAAAAAATATTATTTATAAATAAAATTTAAGCTGAAAAATTTAAAAGGCGAATATGTATTGTTAAATAAATTTTAACTTATTTTTGGTAATATATTGAATGGAACTAAAATAGAGGACGTTTTGTTTATAATAATATTGACACAGCGTGCTAGGTTAGAGCCTTCGACATGCATTCAAGTTTCAACAAGGGATCAAAGGGGACGGCTGAGAGGTTTGTTGAGTCCAACGGGTTCATTTCTTGTGGTGGGCTTGTCAAGCACAGGGGCATGCTTGGTTGGGTTCGGCCGGGTCAAGGCTTGGCTCGGCTGAACTTCAGGGTATCCTGGCTTTGTGGTGGGCTTCAGGGTATCCTCCCTCCCCTCACCTGGATCACTCACTCGACGCAGTTTTCATTCTGTGATGGTCCCAAAGCATCGGCTCTGTTCTTTTTTTTTTTTTTTTTAGGAAAATTAACTGATTAGTTATTATAATTTTACTTGATTTTTAAACAAATCTGTTTTTTGTTTTTATTGGACTCATATCATTTTCTCAATTAATTATAGTCCTTGATTTACATTCTCATGATTTTTTGAGGTCTGTTTATATTAGTAGTAGAAAAAGTAACTTGTTTGTAATCTGACTTTTGAAAAAATTAAATTGGATAATGTGAATTATGTTTGGATTGAATTTTATAAAAATTGGCTTGTAAAAGTTAGATTGGATAAAATATTATTTTGATTATGATTGAATAAAAGTAAATTTAGGTTATAAAATTACCAAAATAGGTATGATAAAATTATTATTCTGATCATTTTCAACGGTTTTAAGCCTGATTGCCACTTGAAAAGCTACCTTCCCCGGTTTAAGGTGAGTGCCGCGTCTAGCCCCAAAGTGCAGTCTTATACAAGTTCTACCAAACAAGCTTATTTTTTGAATCAGGTTTCTACTGCAAAATAAGTTATTTTTGGCCCATAAATCGCTCTCCCAAAACACACGCTTAATTATGGCTGAGATAGATGCTAAGGAGGTGTTTGGATAGAAACCAAATCATAGTTTCAGAAGTGATTTTACAGTATACAAAATAGATATATGAAAGAGTTTATCTTGATTTCCAGAAAAATACTTTTCAAAAGCACTTCTCATACCATCCAAACATTCAAACACGCCCTAAGCAGAAGTTATCACAAGTCCAGGATGAGGTGAGTATTGCTTACCCGCCAATGGTGCTGTATAGCTGATGATTGTTCTGGGACGTTTGCTCCATTTTTTTCACAGGTAAGTTATAAGTGCAGGCATCAATACTTATAATTAAGAAAAACATAAAAAACGTAATAAAATAATTTATAACAGATTAATTAAAAATGAGATAGACTCATACGAACTCGTGTTAGGTTTATTTTTAAATAAGTTGGGAAAATGCCATGAAGATCCAATTACTGAAAGGGACCCATCAGGAATCAAAATGTTTAAGAGCTCCTGATGAATTTGTTTTTAGTTATTTTGTGCAAAAGGAATTTACCTCCAATGCATCAAAATTCCATGCCAAATGCCTCGTTAGCTGCTGGAACTGCACTTCAACATCCCATTTGCTATTACTTACAAGCATGCTTTATGTAAGAGAAGACAAAACTCCTATCACATATTTGTTTCATACTATCTCCGGTTTTTAATATAAGAACTAGTTTGATTTTTACTTTTATCCTAAATATAAGACTTCAATCTACTTTGTTTCTCATATTTAGTTATTTTTTTCAAAATAGTTTTTGTAATAATGGTAATTCTGACAAATATACTTGATTAATTAGAATATTTTAAGAAAGACAACATATATTTATTACAAATAACTAGCTTAACTAGTTTTTTTAATTTACTAAAATTAGTCATCTGGCTCTTATATTAAGAATCGGAAATAATATTTTATGAATCATGATTAAAAAACTATTTATAAGTCATTTAAAACAACTCCTAAAATATGTCATAGGTTTTACACCCTCGTGGGTTTGAAAACTGGCGTCATGTTATTTCGATCAAAGCAAATGTTTGAAAATTTAAATTTATCTTTATTTTGGTTTTAATCTCTTAAATTTTAAATCATAATTTTTGGTATTTTGAGGTTCTTTTCATTTAAAACATTAATCCTTATAACCTAATAAAAATTTAAACTATTTTACCCCTTATAAATCAAAACCTATGGTTTGAACTTAAGATACTAAAACTAAAATAAGCACAAAGTAAAGATAATATTAACCCTCATGGAAATTGTCTGCGTGTTTCACCGACACCCTCCAACGTTTGAAATATGCGAGGGATGACTCAGATTGAGCTGTCTCTGCTGAGATGTGAATATGAATCTCAGTACTCAAAAGCTGTGCTATTTATTCAATTATTCGTTTCTGCACCCTGTGAATCCTTCGCAAAATCCAAAAACTTAGTCTGTAAATTCTCCTAGGTTTTTGTTCCCCTCGTCCTCCATGTTCCATTTTCTACTATACTCACGGTCACCGCCCGACTTCTACATGGCAAACTTCAGCCAAGTTTCCGATTACTATTGGGTGCTTTCCCCTTAATTTCTGATCAATTAAAATTAATATACTTAGATTTTAACAAAAAATTGGGTCTAATGAAATAGGTTGGTCTCTCACACTGTGATAAACTAAAATTTGAATTCCTATTAAAAGAGATAATCATATTTAATGTTTGGCGGTATTTGTAATATGAGGATACCTATGATTACTGGGGGGGGAAAAGCCAGATCATTATCCTGGCAGTCTCTCTTAGTTGTAGTTTAAAATGCTTGTATGGGCTTAATTAGGCCTAAATTGTGGAATTGTATTGGGCTTCGTTTCTTGGCCCTCCTGAACTCGGCCCATAGTTAGGGACCTTCAACTTTGTTATCCCTGTTAACCGGCGCACATTGATCTTTTTCATTTTTGCAGAGTACTTTCAGATCACTTATTAATAAGGTCGTGGGAGGTGAAATTTAAACTCAAACTTTGTCAGATCATTTAACTAATACTCTTTCGGTTCTTAATATAAGGCCCATTTAACTAATTTGATTAAATTAAGGAAGTTAGATAAGTTAGTTAATTATAAGAAATGTGACATATTTTTCCTAAAATACCATAATCATCTTTCTTAATACCCTCTCTCCCTCTTTTATTTGATCATGATTGAGAGTATCCATAGGGATAATTTAGAGAAAATTAAAAAATATGAGAAATGTGTCTTATATGTGGGACCAAAACCAACTCAATAATTGGATCTTATATTAAAGACCGGAAGAGTATTTGAATTTTTTTATCAGAATTAATAAATGATTTCAATGTGTTCCTCCCAATACTTTTTAATCTGGCGGGGTAGATTGTAATTGATTTGAGTGTGTCTTATCCGGAGTCGGTAGTTTCGTTCCTCCGTTGACAACAATTGACATGGAGATTAGCGAGGTTGTTGATATTCGAAATCTGGATGGAATCGAGACTAGTGAGGTTCTTGATTGAAAATTGATATATGCTTTTGGCTGGGGGTTAGCTTATGCGAGAGAATATTCCAAACATAATAGGAGTAACTCTCTAGGTAGAATAAACTTTCAGTTCAGACATGGACAACATGATCGTAGAATATTCTCCCGAATATCTATTCCGTATGAAATTGTTAATGATTACTGTAATTGTCTAGTACTCGAAAGTATTTTGTAGTTAATTCAATATTTTAAAGTATTTTTTTATGTGTATTGAATACCTTAAAAAAACTGAGAAATACCTGATGATACTCAATATATGTTTATTTAATAAGTTTTTTGAAAAGTTAATGAGAAAGTGCAAATTGCTCATGAAAATGAGCACAATTGTTGAAAAAAATCAATATTGTAAGAGTAATAAAGAGAAGAGGGGAGAATGAAGGGGGCGTGATGAGAAATGATGACATGGAGCGTGGGATTTTGAAAATAGGGAAGCACCCAGCCTGAGGCCCACCCTACTTTCCACTAACAATCATGAATGCTCTTTTGATTTTGAGCAGCAATATATTACTACTATTTGGGGCGGTCAATCTTTATAGATTTCACTAACTTAATTTCAAAAAAAAAAATGAGATTCTCTTTAGTCAATGAAAAAAATTATTTTGATTTTAAATATAAAATCTAATTCATTCTGTTTTTTTGAGGCTTGTATTTTTGTTAAGATTACTTCTATGATTACATGTGTTGAATAAATTTTTTTTATCAATAAATATTTCTGAATTAATTATCCATTTAAAGTTGAAATGAATAGTACTAGTAAAGAAACATGGAAGGCTGCGGTATTTTTCAAGAGATTCCATTGGGAATTGGAGATGTTCTGCCCCTTCCCTCCCTTTTATTCCCAAACCCCACGTCCTATCATCCCCCTCCTTCCCATCCCAAAGTCTCTCAGTTTCCCCACTCTTGTTAAGAAGTTGCCACATTTTACTTTATTTTCCACATGATATTTATTATTTACTCATCTATATCTATTAATATCTTTATGTCTTTATCTAATCAAGTTTATTTATTTTTTATTAAGTCTTCGCAATTTTTTCAATTATAATAATAAGTTTTTATGCTCATAATTTGTTAATGAAGGCACATATGATGCTGACTAAGCAACGTGTAAAATATCATAAAATACAAAATAATTTTTTAGAAAGTAGAATAGTGAAATAAAATATATTAATGATCAATATATATTATTTGTGATCTTGATTTTATTTTGGTCCATGTAACAAAATTAATCTACATGTACATTGAGCGAGTGACGTATTACCATCCAGGGATACTTTCTTCTATAAATCAATAAATTATAAATATAAGAATCCATGCCCATAACTAAGAACAGCCTAACAAAGAGAAAAAAAATTTTACTTAAAAAACAAGATAAAATTGTAAAACCTACATACTTCCTCATGTCCTATTTATAAGCTTTAAATTTGAGAAGAGGTGTGATACATTTTATAAGTTTTAATTTGTGTTTGTCTTAATATTTGATACATTTTTTTTATTTTTAATTATTTATTCTCTTTCTTTTGCCACAGTAACTTTTTTTATCACATTTTCCCCTACATTCTTTGTCATCTTTTTTCTCATTTATTGTAAGAATACATTTAAAAATAAAAAAATATCTTTAACTTATTTATTATTTTTTATTAGTTTAAACTAACTGTTCGTTATCCAATCCAGGTTTATAATAAGAACCTAGGAAGTATTAATCCTCTCTGTCATAAGGTGGGAAAAAAAAAAGGGGGAAACAATGAGGTCAGAACGAGAATGATGATGCATGATAGAAGGAGGGGAAGGCATCCTTTATTTCTACGCCAGGTACAGACAGCTTTTGATGGATTTCTCAAATTTCAAACCCCTCATTTGATTGCGTCCTCGAAGTCGCATTCGCACAGCCAATCGGGGGTAAATTCGTAAATACGTCTCAGATTTTGAATTTAACTTCTTTACCAAACACGTCCTTCCTCCTTCTGCTACTCATACGCATGCTTCGAATAAATTGAGTCCAATACACACACACACATGTATGAGTCAGGCTCAGAGAGGGTCCCTTCGTAATCATTTGAATCCCCATTTTTTTGCAGTACCTTTCAGACACTAAGATCCTCCTACTCTTAGCTTTCCCCTTTCCTCTTTCTCTGCCCCTCGCTCCTCCATTTCTTCATTAATACAGGTGATCATTTCAATTTTCAATCCAGTAAAAAAAATCTGGCCAAAACAGAAAAAACACAGTAAAAAGCAGAGAGAACATTTATTGACTAGAACAATTTTAATTTTAGACAATATATAGAATTCATCCTGACGGGCACGCATTTTGATAAACCTTTATCAATTTATCGCACCATCCCCTCCTGCAGAAAACACTTGCAAACTTTGCTTTTTTGGTTTTTTACCCAGTTAAAAAAACATGTTTCTGAATTCTGAAGACCTTGCTTGTGTTTGACAAAAGAGAAACCAGTGGCCCTTATGGCTGTGGTCTCTTCAGCTGTCAGCCAGAGCTCCAGGTTGTTTCGCCCGAAAAATAACCCACAGAAACTAAAGCCAAAATTCTCGCACCTGATGATATCACTATTAAACCGCATCATTTTTCGACTCACCCTTTATCTTTAACATATTTGCAGAAAGCCCCCCACTTATGTCATTTCATTGACAATCTCTGGAGACTTGATTGCAGAGAAGACAAGGTCCTCCCAATATGCCCACTAATTGCACAACCCCACCACTAATATCAAAAACAACCAACCAATTCTCAAAGCATCAACTGGCAGGTATCCGCAATCTTGACAAAGGCCAATAACTGAAAATTCTCCTAATTTCTGTGAACTAATCATGAAGAGATAAACGTACAGTTACAGCAACTTTTTTCCCCCAGTAAAATCCACTTCTGATATGCTCACACGTCCACTCATGACTCTGCTTTTATCTTCAATCTACCTGTCTTCTGAAAACCATGTTCATTCAGCAATCTCTCCAAATGAAAGGAACCACGTCTAACGGACATGGAATGAAGGCCAATATATAAAAGCCAGGAGAGAGAGAGAGAGGGAGAGAGAGGAGGAGACACATGAAAAGGGGGAAATGGGTAAATCTTTATTAAAGAGTTTTGTTCAGGTTCCATCAGTACAAGTATAGACAAAAAGGGGAAGAAAATACAAGAACAAGAGAAACCTAAGTAAATTCCTGTACTCCATACCCACCTAATTAATTGACTGATCCCTAACCCCACTACGACCTACACCTTCTTTCCCTTCCCCTCTCAGATGATCTGTTAGACAAAGGACTCTAGATTCTGTATTGTTGTGTAATCATCATCACCTCTGTTATGTTACAGACCATTAGTCTACACATCTTGACAGCCCTACTTTCTTTACAAGTAAAATAAAGGGGCGATGGAAAATGGAAATAACACCACCACCGTTTCAACTAAATCTAACCCAGCTACTTCAAAGTTCCTATTAATCTTAGACCAACCAGAGAATGTGCAGGAAAAGAAGTCTTGATGGAACACTAACACTAGGCTTCTAGGGTTCCAATTTTTCCCACTCATAACGTCCAGGGAGTGGCTTGTCATTCACAGGATCAAAGTTATACCTGCACAATCGAACCCACAAGGGATACGTTAGGTCATGGAGATAGAATATACCCATGTCTTTGGGGGAAAACACAACAAAGAAATGTGTGTGCGTTTTTTTTTTTTTTTTGGGGGGGGGGGGGATGAAAACCTACTTCTCAACAAATCGCCTTTTCTGTGCCTCTTCAGCATCAGCAAAGAATTCATCCATTTCACGAGCAGTTGGAATGTGCCTTCTTGTCATAGTTTCTGACCTTCGATTAACTTCAGTAGAGCAAGTAGGCCTTGTCGTTGAACCAGGTGTCCTGCAAATGTCTGGGTCCCTTATCAAGCTGCAAGGAGTGGACTCTCTAGTGCTCCTGTTGCAAATAATAACAAACAATAAGACTAAGTAGCGTTAATGGAAACCAGAAGCACCGGCAAGTACCAAAGGATAACAAAACAATCCATCACACACATTGCTGTTAGGGCTCATGCTTGCAATTCCAAGGCAGATCCACATAGCATAAATATGATTCCATAAAACTCAACCATCGCAACTTGACACATGTATGCCAAAGATTCCATAAATGAACGATTATACATGTAACGAAATTTTTTTTTGGGGGGGGGGGGGAGCTATACGGTTATCCCTTCTACATCGAATTATGAGATAGTTTCAAGAAAAGAAATGAATAGAGTGAATAAATTACTGCCTCTAATCCCCACATTGTCAAAATAAAGACCATCATAATTATTACAACATATAACTCCAACGGTATCAACCATTATCAAAAGGAATAAATACAATCAATTCAACAGGAAAATAAGTGGAAACATCAAATTGAGAAAAGAGCAGAGAATCTTTAGCTGCTAGCCCTTAGTGCACTTAAGCAGCTACACTATTAGAAAAAAAATTGAAAAAGAAAAAAAATTAGTCGTTCCCGTTTTAAGAGCATCCGCGGATCGGGAAAAATGGAAAAATGAAAACTGCAGGTGATTAGGAAGGTTTTTCAGAATATCAGGCGAAGGTACAAACACAATACCCTGATGGCACTCAAAGATTGTACAATACTAAAGGTTTGCATAAAAGAAAAGAATTCAGAGAAATAAAAAGGAAAATAAGATATAACAATAAAAAAATTCACAAAGGAAAAAAAAAAAAAAAAACTAGAAAAACAGCCAAATTACCCGACCCGGAAAAAAAATAAAAGATTCCTCCCAATAAACCTGAATCACATCTCACTTCATAGTTCATATAATAGATAATAGATTTGCCCAATTTCCCCCAGACACAGTGATAAGTTTTAAAAAAAGGGGCGCACAAACAAAAACGTCCGTAAGGAATATAACTAGTGAAATTTTCAACCAAATCCTTAAGTGAGAAGGTCAATAAAAATAACACAAGCGCGCAAAAAAGGACAACAAAAATGAAAAATCTGCTCAAATTTCGCACATAATTACATAACGAAGAATAAAGGGATCAATGATAATAACCCCTTCCTTACTTCAGCGAGAAACAGAGAGCACGCTACCAGGACCACGTTTGATAGCCAGGAAAGGTGAACTGGGAAAAAAGCAAGAAACAATTTTTTTCCTTCAATTAAAATCTTTTACCCTGTGGGTTCGTTTCCGAAAGTTACCCCCAGGCAAAACAAGGCAATAGGATTAAAAATTGAGGGGATTTAAGAAATGAGAAACTAAACATGATCACAGAGTTATTGAAATCTCCAGGTTCAATTCCAATTTCAATTTCTTCCCTGTTCCAGTCTTTTATCTGTCTATTTCTTCCTTTGCACTTGCAACCAAGAAATTAAGCGGGGAAATTTAAAGGGGGAAAAAGGAGCCAACTTTTCATACTCTTTTTTACAATAAAATGATTATTGAAGACGGGAGAGAAAAATTACAATGATTGCAACCTCTGCAAAAGCTATGGTTTCCCCGAAATAAAAAGTATTCGAAAGATAAACAAGCAGAGATCCCGAATTGACCCAAAATTTTCATCCTTTCCTAAACAAAACGCAAAAAAATCATGAAATTCGTTTGCAAATTTCATTTTCTCGACACTGCTACCTAACATGGCAATCAAAACAACCAAATAAACCATTCAAATTTAGGATGACATGCATCGAAAAGGAGAAGGGGAAATTAAAATGGAAGTGCAAAGGAAACCAAATATTTTTTTTTTCTCTAAAGAAAAAAACCCACCTCTCTCTACCTTCAAATTCCAGAACATTCTCTCCAAAAGAAGCTTCTTCAACGCCAACATCAACATTTTCATGGGTCTCCTGAGCCCCCTCCTCCTTAACCAACACTTTACAAGAAGCCTCCTCTGGTCTCTGACCATCCTCCTTGCTGCTCACGCGGCCCAGCGAAAGCGAAGCATTGGAATCAGAGGCCCCGGAACCATGGCGAAGCCTGGAACTGGCCCTGGTAGTAGGAATTGATTTAGGGTTTTGAACAGCAACGGTTTCCTTGGAAGACTGCCTCTGTCGCTTGGAATAATGGGTAGCTGGAATCAAAACAGGGGGCTTCTCAAGGCGGCGACTTCTGAGCTGAAGATAGGAACCAGAGGTGGATTGAGACTGAGATTTCTGAAGGGCTAGGGTTTTGGCGCGGGTACGAACACCGAACGAGGAGGACTGAGAGACGTCCATAACGGCGACGTCGCCAGAGGTTTTGGCCTTCCTCATGTACTTGCCCATCAAGCTATAGCTGAAGCCAAGCGGAGAGTGAGAGAGCTGTCATAGAAAGAGAGAGAGAGAGAGCGCGAGAAAGGAAATGAGGCTTCGGGAATACAAAGTATAAATGCTAATGAGAGACTGACTGACTGGTATTGAGAAAAAGGGCAATTTGGTAGGGTTGGCTTCCCTCCCTTTCCCCACAGACCCCACCCTCCTTCTCTTCCAATTTCTCGCCTTTTTCTTCTTTCTCTCCCTCCTTTTCCGCTTTTCCCCTTTTACCCCCGCTCTTTTCCAATATCTCGGCTGGCACAATTTCTGAGCTCTTGTAATTTTTCTTTTTAAATTTTTACATATTTTATTAACTATCTAATTTTTTTGTCATAAAAAACATACTGTGCCAATGACCTAATAATCTAATACTCTTTGAAAGCATAATGTGTGAATTTAATTCTGCTTACAATTTTATGTTATTAGTATCTCCCCTAATTCAGGAAAAAAAAAACCTCTCATTACTATTACTAATTTACTTAAAAAAGAAAAGGAAAAAAATAAAAAGAGGACGGAGAAGGGGCAGGCAATTGTTAGTTTCGTATGACGAAACGAGAAGGCGGCGAGAAATGGAGGGGTCACAGATACATTTGATAAGACGGCCAAGTCATTGGATTCTCTTTGTGAGTGGCCACGTGGAAAGGGTTTTCAATTTCAGTTTTATTTATTCATTTATTTCACGCTTCTCTCTTTCTGCGTAAGGTTCCGGATGCGGATACCCGCCCCACCTTCCTCAATCGGGCATGAACGTCACGCGCTGACATGCACGAGTGGCCTATTCTCATAACTCTGCAGCTCTCCTAATAGGCCAAGTACTGCCTCGTTTCAAAGAATATTTGAGGCGAAATTATTTCGGAAGCAGCGCCCAGTATATAAAAGAAAAACCAGGTGAATACGTCTGTAATTTGATATTTTAACCGTGTTCAAATATATATAAAATATTACTTCTAATTTAAATATAAGATTTTAATTTATTTTATCTTTTATATTTATTTATTTTTTAAATAATTTTTATAATAGTTGTACATATTAAAAATTTTATCAAATAGTAATTTTAGATAATACATATAATTAGTAAGATATTTTAAAAAAATAACACATATTTATTAAAAATAATTAATTTAATAATTTTTTAATCTATTTAAATTAATCAATTAATTTTTATATTAAGCTCATACAGTTTTATTTTTTATGAAAAAAAAATAAAGGTAGGATTTTTCCTCCCTTATCCAACAATCCTCAAAGGCCTGAACAAGTTTTGTGATGTCCGAATATTTTCCGGAAGTCGCTGCTGATATAAATTTGGCCGCTCCACGTTTGAAATATCAATTTCCATTATTTTATGTGATTGTTCGCTATCGCATGCACTTTTTTCCTTTGTCAAATTCTACTTACGGGATTTATTATTTTTATTGAATTAAAGATGAACATGTTATAGTTTCTTTTGTTTTTTCTTTTAGGACTATAATCAATGCGGAAATTTTACTTTGGCATGTTCATACTAAGATTTTTTTCCAGCGTATGTTATTATAACGTCTCCCTCCATCCTTTTCTCTTCCCCGTGCGTGTAATCACTCGTAGATTCTCATGTTTTCTTTGGACTCTTATTTAGAGAGTGTTTAGATGAAATTAAAATTATAGTTTTAAAAATATTTTTATAGTATATAAAGTTTATCTCAATTTGCAGAAAAATACTTTTTAAAAACACTTTTAATACTACCCAAACACCTTTTTAAAACTTTTAATTAATTCACTAGTTTCGCTGCACGTTCAAGTTTTTCTTGTATGGCGAGATTCACATACATTATTCTCACTTTAAAATTTTTAAAAAAATTATATATTTACATAGTCCTAACTCCCGATAAAGGCCACACTGCTGGATCGGATCATAGGAAAACATGCTATAAAAATCTACTGTTGATTCAGTGCCTCTTCAAGCACTGTAAAGCATTGTTGGCAATTACCAAATAATCCAAGAACCAACTCTGCACCATCGTATTTTATGAGAATTATTTCACAATAAAAAAATACAAGGGCTGATTTGAAAAACGACATAAATTATAGGCAATCTAATATTAATTTTCCTTAAAAAAAATATTAAAAAAGAGGCAGAAATGAGTCCACAAAGCAAGACAAAAAAATGAGATTTTTTAATTTTTTTTGGGTTTATTAAGGCAGGTAAAATACACAGGAAGGTAGAACTCAATGGGAAGATAAACATTGAGGACTTGGATCAGAGGATAAATGGAAGATTAACACTGAGGCTTATGCGCTGGTGTAACAGGAAGCAATCATATGAGGAATGATAAAAGAAAGCATAAAAGGGTGAAAAGCCTAAAAAAGGGCAACATTACAACAGAAAAATGAAGAAAAGGAAAGATTAAGACTTTCAACATGAGAAACGCAAAAGAAACGTAAACCCACAACTCCATTATTTTAAATTAACACGGTAAATATCAAATAATGAAGTTAAGATGGGACTTATAAGAGGGGGGGGGTTAACATGAAGGATTCCTCCCCCCTTGCTTCCGATAAAATTTTCAACAGCTTCTTGTTCAGATTCTTGCTGCCCTTAAGAATGTTACATGTAGTAGAACACTTGACTCGGCTGTTTCAACCACAAGAACTATCAAACTCATTTCCAAATCTTGACGGACTTGTCATGACTTGCAGATGCAACCATTCCTGACACTGGTGATTGTGCTAAAGCGGAGATCACGCACTCATGAGCTGCTATTGTCATGCATCTGTTCTCTGCCATGTTCCATAGCTCCAACGACTGCAAGCCATTAATGATGCATAGGAAACCGTTAAACTACGAGGAAATCATATGATGTGATGTATAACCGTAGAATCAGATCTCGAATGTGAGATATAATCTGAAGAGAACAGTAAAGCAGCCTACAAATCTATTCTCAAGTTCAACCGTAACGTTCAGAACACGTAAACTATTCATTATTTGGTGCAAACACAAAAGCTCGCATGGAACCACTATCTTACAGATCCCACAAATCAGAGACCCATCCATGTCACACACCACCTTTTTGATGTATTCATCGTATGAAATCTGTCCAAAATCAGAGTTCTTTTCAATTCAGTCTTTTGCTTTATTTAGCAGTATTTGTTTAGGACTAGAAAGCTAACCCCAAAGCCTGCCAGCATCCACCCTAAGCCATATGGTGAGTCCCACATAGGAGATGTGAGGGCTTATAATGTGATATTTAGACCAGTCACACGAACTAGCTTCTAGAAACATAATACTCCCAAAGGTTCCTATCAGTCTCCAAGGGGCTTTCTCTTCCAGGGTCCTATGTAGCTTCTTATAAAATGGATGTTTTTCTCCTTATCTACACTTTGTCCATCCGCATCTTTCACAAACTTATACTACCTCCGGTCCTAATTATAAGAACCAGTTGACTAATTTGAGGAGATTAAGGAAGTAAGTTGAGTTAGTTATTTGTCCTAAATAGGTGTTGTCTTTCCTAAGATATCCTTGCTAATCAAGTGTATCGACTAGAACTATCATTGTTAGAAGGGCTACTTTGAAAAAAATGTATAATATGAGAGACAAAGTGGATTGGGGTCTTATATTTAGGATCAAAATAAAAGTCAAACAGGGTCTTATATTAAGGACCGGAGGTAGTAGTTAATAGTCCGTATCTTACTTGTTCTAAGGAAAAGGAGTGGAGAACAGTAAAATGGAAATAAGAAAACCATAAAACATCAAAAAGGAAACGAAGAGCCGAAAAAAGAAATCATTCACACAACTTGAAAATTGACTTGGTCAAACATACCTGGTAACCTCCAATAACCAAGAGAGTGGAGTAGCTTGGGTGAAAAACACAAGAATGGAATATGTTCCCGCTCGTAAGCTCGTGAATGCACTCCCCAGAGGTCAGTGACCACACTCTGACAGATTCTTGACTCACGGATGCCAAGTATTCTCCATTGGTATCCCAACAAACAGAATGCACATCTGCAGTGTGCCCCTAAAACAAATGAAGTTTCAATTATTAGCCGGATATTGTAATAAAAGTGGGTGCTAGAGATCTTTCATTACATCCTATTAGTTCTCCAGGAGCTCGTATTCATGTTTATACCTGTAATGACCGCACCAGCCTGTCAGTCTCAACATCATAGAGGGATACAACATTACCAGCTGCTGCAGCCAGATAGTGTCCTGTTCTTGGCTGAAACCTTACCTGTGTAGAGCCTCCCTGCTCGATTTAGATATTGAGGTTCAGAACACATGACATACAAAAAGCCATCATATCTTTGATATTATGTCATGTAAGTTTCAAAAGTGACCTTGGAAACACGAGTGCAGGAATATTGACTAATATTCCAAAAGCGAATTTCACTGTTGGCATCACAAGAACAGAAAAGGTCATTTTTCTTTGGGTGGAAATCAAGGGACATCACATGAGAGGTATGACCCGTATATGTCTGTAAACAAAAGTAGTTTGGCTGCCAAAAAGAAAAACAAAAGAGACAGGTAAGAACTGGTAGCATGTAAATCAGCATCAAACAAGGAAATAAAACTATAATATAAAATTTAGTGACTATTGACTAAGAATTAGCAAATGATCAAGCTCAGCACAAGACCCATGATGCTTTCCATCAGAAAAGCAAAAGCTGAAATTAATAATTTATGGACATACAACCACAGTATCCACAGGAAAAACAGCACCTTAAGTTAACTAAGTGGAAAATAAATGATGATAAACAATATATTTATGGATAAACAACATATCACATGGTAGAAGGCAACAGTATAATATCCATCCAGAAGACATCACATTCAATAAAAGCAGAACATCTCAACACGTGGAATAGATCAAAGGTAAGTTTCTATTTCCATTCAGAAAAGGAGTGAGAAAAGAAACTTACATCTGCAGCATCCCAGAGTCGCACAGTTGTATCAAATGAAGAAGTTGCGAGCTGAGATGAATTTGGTCTGAAGCGAACATCAGTAATAATAAGTGTGTGTTCGTCTGTAGTGCTCTCTGTTTGTAGTGTCTCCATGTTCCACAGAAAAACCTACTGACAGGGAGGAAAATGAGCATCTGTATATTCTAAAGGAGATATGCCTTTTAAATAGAGCATAAATTAATTTAAGCATAGGTGCTGGTAGTGGCCACATCAGGGACGATGGCCCACGGCTATTATACATCAGTAAAAGCATTAAATTAACCAATTCTCCAGTAAATTGTAAATGGAATGAAAGGAAAACCTTTGAAGTTCTTAACTAAAATGTCAGCCAGCAGCTATATAATCAGATTTACAATATAGTGTTTTACCATGATGAAAGAAAATAAGCAATCCTGTTTTGCAAATTAACTGTCTTCCCTTAAGTTCTATGCATAAAAAAATAAATCCATACTACCTTCTTGTCATGTCCAGCACTGGCCAATAACTTCCCATCTGATGAGAAGTGACAGCAAACAACTTTGCCATTGCTCTTCCGTATGGAGCCAACTTCACTAAAGGTAAAGCCTGAAATAAAAGCAATACAAACACCAAACAAGTCAATATAATGTGGATATATTAGAACAATGTGAGTATTAAATTACCTTTTGAAGCATCTGTTGTGTGCTCTGAAGTGTTCCTTTTCAAGGTGCCAAACAAATCTCTTCCATCAGCATCATCGTGTGAAAGAAATGACTCCACATTATCATCTAAGGAACCAACATCTCCAAAACGTTCCATGTCATCCTGCAACTAAAAGAACATGGCATGTCTAGTGCTTAAGCTTCAGCATAGAATATAGTGGAGTAAATAAAATTGGTAAACTAGCAAGGGAATAAAGGACGAGTTTAAATGTTTTAAGTGTAGAAGCAGAATTATATATATTACCAGCACTTCACCAATGTAATCAACATAATTTAAGAAATAGTTGTCCTAGGCATGAATATAATCAACTTCAGCCTACACATCGTTGGAGTAGCTGGATTAGAGTCAACCTTATTGTTGTCTTTAAGGTCTTAAAGTAGTGCTAAGAATATGTGACTAAAGCATCCCAAACAAATTTTTATAACTTGTTTTGTTCAAAGGATAAATGTTTTCAGCAATAAAATTGACCAGAAATGGTAAGAAATATGTATTTCATTCTTCTGTTCCTACTTTCCTGGATGCGAAGTGGTACTAAACTGTTTCTTTACAACAAATATTTTTATTTTCTCGCAACACATGCAGCAGCAGATTCTACATCAGTCGTTTCTCAGGTTATGCAAGTTACATATTCAATTTTACTTACCAGTTGATTTGTGGACGATGCAAGACCTGTGCCATCAGCACCATACATCATCAAACCTTTGGATACACCACCAACATTCTGCAAGTTACCAGCCATGGCTACTCCATCACAAGGAGTGTGAGTAGATGGGGTTGATGGCTGGGAATTAGAAGGGCCGATAGTGTTTCCAGTACCAGTGCTGTTGGCAGCTCCTGAAGAAGTAGGCCCTTTCCTTTTCCGGTTATTCTAGTGAAGAATAAAAAAATAACAGCCAAAACATTCAGAAAAAGCATATGAACTGCTAGTTTACATTACTTTCAGCAAAACCAAAATGAAAGTAACCAAAATAATAAAAGTAAAGATAGAAACAAACCTGCTGCAGTTGCTGTGGGTGCAAAGCATCCTGCTGTTGCTGAGTGGTAGGTTGTTGCATCTGTGGCATGTTGATCTGCATGCAAAACACAAAACACCACGTCAACTAACAGCAACCTACACTTGGAATTAAAAGGCATATGAAATTACACAGATAAATAAGTCATAAAAGTGTAAACAGTCAGTTAACTGAATAGAATATATAGAATATACAAAGAAGGTGGATGACGTATGCAAAATTAGAAGATTCTTAATTTATGGTACAACAGAACCTCCCATATTTTCTTGATTTGTTAATCTTGTTTTTTATTTAGCCAAAGAGTCGTCAATCATCATGAACAGTTATGATAGCTATCTTGATTTTGAGTGCTGGATTCATTTTGTCAAGAACAATCAAATCCCAAAAGCCAAAGCCTATAGAAGAAAGTTCAAACAGTATCATAATCATGAGATAAAACTTGAAAAACACACCCCCAAAAAAAAAAAATACAAAAGCCCTTTGGGCTTGAAGGCTCAACAACAAACAGGTCTATCACATGTTGCTCTGAAATTTAATTTGATTGGGAGGAGGGGTCTCAATTGTCAAACTCGAATCCTGACCACTTAATCATGTCAAGAATATCTTTATCCCAAAAGATTAATGATGGAGAACTGTAAGAGATCAGGAAAGATATTAGCATCAATTATAAGTAAATTAGGCATTAAAGATAAATATAGTAAATGATACTTAGATAAGACCAGGATTAAAAATTAATATTGCAATACTTTTGTTTTATTACTATGCTTTTAATTTTAAAGCCAGAAGAAATTATCCCACGGGCTCTATATAAATTACAAATTATACTGGGAGCATTTTGATAGGAGGAGAAAATATTTTCAAAATCTGGATCTCCTTCCTTCACGTCATCTTCTGTTCCTTGCTCTTCCACCTCCCTCTTCCCACTCACTTCCCTCTATTTCCCTCCTTTCTACTTACTCAACCCACTGTCCCACGTCATTTTTGTCATCAAAGCCAGGGTATACTCCAGCCAGATCTGATATCTCCAACATTTATGATTTACGTTCATCTTGAAAAACTTTCTCAGTCTGATGATGGTGCAAATAGTAATTAAAAGGATAATTCTTTACTTTTTGGGGCAGGAATTGTATCAACACTTAGCATATAACCAAAAAAGTAAGATTTTTGGGGGGGGGGGGATGTAAATTCACTGATACTCTCTGTTCACACAAAGACATGATTCACTTATCACGTACAAAAACCAGGCCAGTCACATGATGTGGGCATCATCAGAATTAAAAAAAAAAAAAAAAAAGATTCATTGCCAAAAAAGACTTGCTGATGCTAACATTCGAGTATGCTCTATGGTGTCAATTTTTTCATTTCATGAAGCATGAAGGGCAATGAAATAACCGATCATACCTTGGATGAAGTGGATTGCATAGGAGAACCAATTGATCCATCATTTGCAATAGGTTGGCCATCTTTTGCATTCAGACTACCCCTAGCTAATCCCCTCAACCGTTGAGGATCCATATCTGCATACATTGGCGAACTGGTAATATTTCCTTGTGCCTGAACCTGTGCCAAGAGCTGTTGTTGCTGCTGGGGCAAAAGCTGGAACTGATTTGCACTTTGAAGGAGAGGCTTTTGAACTTGCGCTCCTAAACCTGGTCGAATTTGATCTATGCCCTGGATAATTTGATGATTTTGATTTAGGCTGGGTCAAATACATTGACAGATGGGTCAAAGAAAAAATGAATCACATTGCAGAACTTACAGTTAAAGGCCATCCTTTCAATGTGAGCCCACCAACCCCTGGATTTAGTCCTAGAAATGAGAAGAGAATTATTGAAATAAAACATGATGATTATATAAGGACATTTCTTAGAAAGCAATGTGATACTCATACAACACGAGATTAGAAAATAATCTAAAAAGGTATGATGTGAACAGGAAATAGTGCAGAAACCCAAACCTAAAGAAGCAGAACTAACTAAATTCCTTCCTCTAACATGTTTCATAGCCTTTTATGTATGATATAAAATTATGGAATCACAGTTAAAATCAACATATTCTTAAATATTGTTTTTTCTTCTGACCTGGATTTACTATTCCTGGTTTTGACTGCATTGCTCCCTGCCCATAAATTGAAGAAGGATCCATGGGCAAAGATCTTTGCATCGTGCCCATGTTGACTTCACTTTTAATGTCCTGCTGAATTTTTTTATTTTAAGAGAACAAGGGGAAAGATTTCAGCATCTTTAACTAATGGAGTAAAGAGGACATATAGGAAATCTAAATGAACCAGGGTAGTGCAAGTGATTACAGGAGTTTGCTGATTTCGAGCCTGCATGTGCTGCAAAGCTGCAGTCACACTTGCAGTATTTCCTTGAACCATCTGACTGTTGGGCAAAAGTGACCAAACACATCATTATTTATGTGTACGAGAACTTAATGTGTGTTTGTAGTTATATGAAATTCATAGATGATTTTACCCAGGATGACTTGTAGTTGACTTCAAAAGGGCCATTCTAGCATCTATGAGTGGTTGGGATGTCTCAGTATCCATTGGGTTAGAGTGTTTCATCCGTTCCTCATACATTTTTGCAGCCAATGCACTGGCAGTAGGTTGCCCAAGCATTCCTTCAGAAGCAATAGCATTTACAGTACCACCAAGAGGAGGATGATTAGGATCCCTTCTTTGAAGCTGAGCTTGACGCATAAGTTGCAACTGCTGCATTTGAAGCTGCTGTTCTTTTGCTTTAATATGCTGAGCCTGCAAGTTATCAATAAAATGGCAAACGACTACTTCACTATAATGTTACCAACAAATCATCATCAAGTCAGATAAGATGTTAACAGCTACCTCCAAATATGCTGCAGCAGACTCGGAATGTTTCTCGTTCGTCCGCGCAATAAAAATATCCCAGAATACAGACCACCACTCGAAAAGAAACCCTCCAGGAGCATCAATTGCTGCATTTTGAAACATAGTTATAATATGAGCACTCTGCTTAAAATATTTTATGCACTTTCAACCCCGGATGAAAATGGAGACAAATATTGTAAGCAATGTTGACACGAGGAATTTTAAAACAGATCATGAATTATGGCTGCACGGGCTACTCATCATTTTATATAACATCTGCCAGAGAGTAACTGATAAATTGAACTGATGAAATTATCTCTTACCTACTGGATCTGGCGCGACCTTTCCTTCAGTCATGAATGAATTGGCAGTATTATGCAATTTTTTCTTCACCAAGTAATCATAGATATAAACATCAAGCCTAGCAGCCAATAACCACGTATCAGAAAGTAAACAACTGAATTCTTAAGTAATCTGAACAAGACGTATGAATAGGTAGCTACATCTTATCTGCTTCCCAGTTACTCTGCGCCATTTTCCCGTGTCAATAATGAAAAAGCTGCTCAAGATGAAATTTCCCACTGTAAGCGACTAATTAAAGGGGAAAAAGGGATAAACTAAGAGATAATTCAAGTCATGAATTAGACAATGTTTCTATACAAATACTGATTCACAAGCTCATCGAATTATCAAAGTGACAAATCAGAATCCAAGTTGCAAAATAACGGACTATAATTGCATTGTTATGATCCTACCTCAAAACCCAACAAAAGACGGATCAAAATCCTGCATTACTTAATCAAAGGCTGCTCATATCGAAGATCACCACCGAGTCACTGATGGATCATCGCTCTGTATTCAGGCATCGCCCAAAATTTTTTTTAAAAAAAAGATCGATCCTCAGTAAAAACAAACCAGGCAATTCCGAGCAGTTCCAATAATTATATACATTTTTTACCTATCAGTGGATCATAAAATAAAAACCGTAACGAAACGAAACGAAACCAGGTTAGCAACCCAGTGAGGACAATCAAGCATCAAGTATCGAGTTTGAACGGAAAGGGGCAGAGAGTGTCTGAACAAGGTCCGCAAGTCAGGTTCGTTATTTCGCCGAAGCTAAGGTTCGGGCAAAGCCAAGGGAGCGTTCTCCGTTTTGTTCGATAATCTTCGAAGCGCCCAGAAAACGTACACGTCCATTATCCGGTTTTTTCACTACCCCTCCTAAATATAAAAACTACTATTGACTTTTAATTTGGTTAAAAAAATCCAGGATATTTTGTTTTTTGTATTTATTTATTTTGTGTTGAAATAATTTTTATAGTAGTAGTATAAATTAAAAAATATATAATCAATTTGTAATTTAAACATACAATTAATAAGAAGATTTTTGGATTCTTGGGTCCAACCCAAAAGCTAGTTTACGTGTAGGAGGTATCTAAAGGATATTTAAATTATAAGGGCGTCAGGACTTCAGGCGATATGAGACTTATCATCCTATCGCTCTTCACCCTCCCCCGCAACTATGACTCTGATACCACATTAGGCCTTTGAGTCCCACCCAAAAGTTAGCTCAAGAGTAGGAGATACCCAAATGATATTTAAACTATAGGAGCGTCAGGACTTCAGGCGATGTGGGATTTATCATCCCATCACTCAAAACAAATAACTAATTTAACTAATTTTTTTAATCTTTCCAAATTAGTCAACTAGGTCTTATACTACATCTGATCCTAAATATAAGAGCTAATTTAACTTTGAATTTAGTTCTAAATATAAAATCCCAATCCATTTTACCTCTCATATTTATTTATTTTTTTTCAAAGTAGTTTTTATAGTAGTTGCATGTACTATTTCCGATCCCTAATATAAGACTTTATTTGACTGTTATTTTAGTCTTAAATATAAGATATCAATCTACTTTATCTTTCATATTTATCTATTTTTTTCTTAAAGTAGTTCTTGTAATAATGATAATTCTAATCAATACACTTGATTAACAAGGATATTTTAGAAAAAAAACAATACATACTTATTACAAATAACTAACTTAACTAATTTTCTTAATCTTCTCAAATTAGTCAACTAGCTTTTATATTAAAGACCGGAGGTAGTATTAAAGGTTCAAGCAAATGGTAATTTTGGTTAATACTACATCCGACCTTGATATAGGAGCTCATTTGACTTCTATTTTAGTCTAAAATATAAGACCCCAATCTACTTTGTTTTTTATATTTATTCATTTTTTTTCAAGATAATGCTTGTAATAATAGTAGTTTTAACCAATACAATTGATTAGCAGTGATACTTTGAGAAAAATAGTACCTATTTATTACAAATAACTAATTTAACTAGTTTCTTTAATCTACTCAAATTAATCAATAAGAACTGGCAGTAGTACATGATTAGCAAAAGTATTTTAGGAAAGACAACATCTAATTGTTATAAATAACTAACTCAACAAACTTTCTTAATCTACTCAAATTAGTTAGATATCTCTTATATTAAAAACCGGAAATAATATACAGAATTAAATAATTAATTTAAATATAACAAAAATATTGGTTAATTTAATTAATGATAATAAAATCCGCAACTAAACCTGCAGGGAAATTTTTTTATCAAACACTGCTTCTTCTTTTTTATTTTGCCGCCCGTTAAATACTTCTTTCAAATTTTTCTGAACAGCAGATATTCATTAACAATTACTTATTAATTATTAAGTATTATAAAACGAATGAATAAAGAAAGTAAAGTGTATGAAGAAGCAATGGTTTTCGACTTTTGGCGGTGCGTGTTGCCGCGTTGGGAAAACAAATTCCTTCCAATTAAAAGCTACAATTTTTCAAATAAATATGTTAAAAAAGTATATTCGGGAAATGTTTGAACATTTAAAACTTTTGTTTTGAAAAATCACTCATAAAAAATCATAAAACCTATAAAATTATTTCATCTTGTTATCCTAAGGTCTTAAAATATAACTTATTTTATGTATAACCTAATACTTAAAAAAATCTTTAAAAAGTTGGGGCATAATAATGTTGCAATTAATAATAAAATATATAGGTCATTTCTAGGGAAAATTGCAAAAAAAGACCTTGGAATTGCAAAAACGCAGATAGAGACCCTTGACAACTTCACTTTAGGTTTTGACAAGAATAATATGCCCTGAAATTGTCAAAACTCAAAATGAAGTTGTCAAGGGTCCCTATCTGCGTTTTTACAATTTCAAGATCTTTTTTTGTAATTTCCCCTTATTTCTACGGTTTCACTCCTTCACAGTAAGCATTTTACAATATGATTCCATCTTCTTACAACATAGGCGTGAAAATGGAATCTTTTTGCCTATCTATTACATATTTTGTCGTTGAGTTGTGCAGTGGCGGAACTCAATTTCTTTAAAATAATATGTTTTTTCTTTGCCATCGAAAAATGTGGAGTTTAATTGATGTAAGATTAATTATGTTCTCGCATGTCAATATTTTATATTTGAGTATAATTTATAGGATTAGGGTGTATTCGGTGTCCCAAAATATTTTCTCAAATACATCCAGTACTCTAAAATATTTTGTGATGCATTTATCATTCTAAAATTTTTTTTAGACGCATGCAACATCTTAAGGTATTTTGTGTGTATCAAGTACCATAAAGTATTTTTTTAGGTACGTACAACACTTTAAAATATTTTTTGATGCATCTAGTACTAAATCAAAAAACATATTTCTAGGTGCTAGATACTCCTGAAAAATATTTTAAGATACTAAATACCCCACGAAATATTTTAGAGTGTTAAATGCATCTGAAAAAAAATTTTAGGATACTATATATACCTTAATCCTAATTTATATATTAAACCCAGTACAACATTTTATTTTATTCTCGCAATATTTTTTGTAGCTCTTGGTTTTGACCCGCATTATTTGAGCAATAAGGAAAAAGATAATGTACCACTCAAATGGCCCGTTTGGTTCATTGAATCATAAGTAATAGAATGTAATGTAATAGGAGGGAATGTAATGTAATGTAAAGATGATTACAATAAGTTTGTTTGGTTTAATATTAGAAATCTCAAAAAGATAATAATTTTTATATTAATTTTAATAATTATAAAAACAAAAAAGATTAAAATATCCTTATCACATTTTTTCCTTACCCCCTTCCCTTCCATGATCACCTTCCCCGTCCTCCTTTTTCTTCATTGCTTGTTGCCATAACTAATGTCTAAAAACATAATCAAGGCAAAATGATTTGAAAGGCTAAAAACAAAAATGAAATCATTGGGTGGAAGACAAAAGAAGAATCAGGACTACAGCAACAAATGAGGTAGAGGGCTACTAAAGTTGATGTATATTGCCGGTCCTAAATGTTATTAATATGTTTCATTGCCTTTTGATCCAAGTGAAAAGAGTCAAGTGCTGCTATTATCTAATTGATTCATCGCTTAATAATTTGTAAGACCAAAAAAGTTTGTTCAAGTGAGTAACCGTAGCTTTTTTTTTGCTGCTACTAATTTACCCACTTTTTCTAGTCTTTTTGTTCGTGGTTTTCACTTGAAGTTGTTTCCATGGGAAGTATTTACTAAGAATTCATGATGAGTTTTCAAGATCTACATGGAAGACCCAAATATCTCGATTCCTAAACTTAATCACCATTGCTGAGTAGGTGATGGTGGTGGCAAAGTTTATGAATAGGAGTTTAATGAGTGGCGGCACTAGGGATGAAGCTATGACACCCATAATGATAAAGCTCGACAGTGGTAATAGAAATGGAGGAGGAGGATAGTGGATGAAGAAATGCGTGAGTAGGTGAATGTGTGGTCAGCGAGACTACGGAGGAGGGGGGCAAAAAATGTCTTTTTGCTATATTCCCACATGTTGTAATCCTTATTCACATGTTCCACTAGTGTAATCCCCTTTACATTACTTTAGGTAATTAACATTACAAAAGCCAAACCAAACAAATGAATCAGCTCTTTGCATTAGGATTACATGTAATCCTGATTCTTGTGATCCAACCAAACGTGCCAAAATAGTTTAATTTGAGAGACTTATTTAGAATAACTTATAAAAAACTTTTCAATCATAATTTACGAAATACAAGATAATTATATGAAAGAAATTGTATCTCAACTTATGTGAAACGTGTTTATTAGTACTTTTGAAGATGATTCCAAACAAGCCTTAAGAGGATTGGATACAATAAAAGAGACTAGTTTCCTGTAACATCAAACTAAGGTCTGAATTTTTGGACAAAAGAAACTAGCATCTAAATTCCTATCAAGAAAAATGCCCATATTTAATATCCATTGATATCTCAGTCAGTAACTAACTTGAGTACCTATGCTCGGGGAATAAAAACTTTGATGTCATTTTATTTTTCGTCAAAAAAGTTTTAGATAATGCTACCTTGGATCCTTAATACGCCTCCGGTCCTTAATATATTATCTAATTGTTGAGTTAATTTTGGTCCTAAATATAAGACCCATTTCTCATATTTATCAATTTTTTCTAAATTACCCATATGGATACTCCCTCAATCATAATCAAGTAAGAGAGGAAGATGAGATATTAATAAAGATGATTATGGTGTTTTAGAAAAAAAGTGTCACATTTTTTATAATTAATTAACTTACATAACTTTCTTAATCTAACCAAATTAGTTAAATGGATCTTATATTAAGGACCGGAAGAGTATAAGATATTGTTTGACTTTTATTCTGGTCCTAAACATAGGACTCCAATCCACTTTGTCTTTCATATTTATACATTTTTTTAAAGTAGTCATTCTAATAATAGTAGTTCTAGCCAATACACTTGATTAGCAATGATATTTAAAAAAAAACAACACTTATTTAGGACAAATAACTAACTCAACTTATTTCTTTAGACTTTAATCTCCTCAAATTAGTCAACTAGCTCTTATAATTAGGATTAGAGGTAGTAATATATAATTATTGATAAATCCTTGTTTTATTATAAATTTTCATGTCTTATTTGAGAATTTTATCATATTTATTAGGCTTAAATGTATTGATTATGGTTAATTTGGATTAATTGTGATTAGATGAAAATAGAAATAAAATGGCAGAAATATCATATTTTGTGATTTATTTTGATTGATTGATTTTGAAAAATATGATACTGTAATATCTTGAATTTATTATAAAAAATTTGGGTGAGACTAAAGATAAAAAGAGAATATTCAAAAAATTATAATGAAGGAACAATGAAAATGGAAGCAAAGGACAGTCAGAATTTCACAAATTGCAGAGAAGAATCCAAGCATGAGGTGCTACGTTTTGATTAGGGCTCTCTTTTTTTCCTCTTCTTCGATTATTCGAAATCAGCGGGGAAGGAGACAGAGAGTGGACGGAGAGACGACAGAACGCATCCTCCATTCTCCACCATTACCATATTCCATCTTCCACCTTCGACCATCGACCTCCACACACCTCCATCCCAGCATTCCTCCCTCAATCCATCAACGCCAGCGACTTCCTCACTCATAACCATCGGCGACCTTCCTTCCCCCGTCTTCCATAATCATCGTCTTCTTCCCCTTTCACCGTGAGCGCCGCCGCCGACCTCGTCTTCACCATCAATCAGCATCTTCAGGCCGCGATACCTGTGTCTTCCATTCTTCTTGCGTGAGTCTCCCAGTCCGCCTCTTCCCTTTGCTGCAATGAAGGCTGAATCAATGGAGGTTGGTGGAGTTACTAATCTGACCATGAGCAGCTGAGTGTGATATTCCTCTTGAAACAGAGAGTTATAAAGCCTGGAGCAATCAGTCAGGGAGTTCTTAATTACATTTGTATCTCCAATTCAGTTTTGCATTTTAATCTGTCTTGATTAGAAGATTATACAGTGATTCTGGAGTTGATCCATTACGGTTGTAATATAGTGGTAAATATTGCTGTTTCAGGTTCGATCCACGGCACCAAATTCGACTCTCAAAGCGACATGAAGATCAAATATATGTAATAAAATATCAAATTATTAAATGACTCTAAAATAAAATTTTGTAACCAGTTTACAAGCTCTTATGATAATAATATTCTCATAATTCATAAATAATTGAAAATAACATAATAAAAATGTATATTTTTAAATCGATATATGTTTAACTTTATATGAAACATTTTTATAAGATTGAAAACAAAATAAAAATATATATGCAATTATATTCCAAATAATGATGAAATAAATTATGACAATAAAACAATGATACAAAAAGAAATCAAAACTACTCTAATTATTTCTCATTACTGCACGTTTAATATGCAGCATTTTTTTTAGAAGCGATCTAGTTGATTATTCTGAACTAATATTACGTTGCTGCTTGTCTGTTTTGTTTCATCCATCCTTTTACAGGAAAAGGACCGATGGGAGTTCAAATGCACTTGATGCATCTCCTCATTTATTCCGATCTTCTCCATATCTCATGTCACGCCATAAAACCTAGCAATAAATATTAAAACAATTGGAAAAGTCCATGAAAAAAAGAAAAGAAAAGGAAATATGAATATTTTTCGCTCGCTTTCAATAGCGTTATTTCTTGTTTGGCAAAAACGTATAATTATGCATCCAGTTTTAGTATGCGAAACTCTTTCTCTGAGAAAGGCCTTTTAAGTCAATTTTATCAACATTTCGATCCATCCATCGATCTCCTCCTTTTGCGACCCAATCTTTCCCTTTCACCAACTAAATGATATTGTACATAAAACCTGGAAAGAGGCTCTGGTTCTTACGCTTATTAACCTACTCCTACTATTTAACCTTATGCTGTACATTAGCTCAAAGTTGGCAAAAGACAATATTAAAAAAGCCTAAAACAGATTACAAGCCCAGCGGAAAGAAAGCATAGCAGAACTTAGAATGAGATTAGATACATAAATAAGTACGTTGGCAACAATTTATCGTTTGCATAGCTGGCAATATTAAAGCGAAACTGGGTGGGATGCCATGCATAGCACGAGATCCCAAAAATGATTTGATATGTATTTTATAAATACGTACTAGTTACAATAGTAACGCATTAACATATTCTGAAGATGATGATGATGATGATGATGATGAATATTGTGTGCATAATAATACTCCTCTGGTCCTATTTATAGGGTAGAGAGAGAATGTATTTTTTGGTCTTATTTATAGGGCACTAAGAGAAATTTTTTATATGGATGTACAATTTTACCCCTCATTATTATTGTGTTGACTTTATTTATATGAGGTATAATGTATATTAAATAGGGATAAAATTGGAAATTCATTAAATTTTAAATGAGAGCTAATGAAGTTTAAAGTTTTTCTTGATCTGTATAAAACATGTTGAAAGTGTCTTATAAATAGAATCAGATAAGTATGTATAAAGAAAAAGAAGAAATAAACAGTTCAATAAATAAGACGCGGGAATGAGGGTTGTGTGCAGAGTGGAAAGAAGTTAGGATTCGTTGGAGGACGTGGTTTGGTGGGTGCATTAAAGGGTACGAAGAGGCAGCATTAATGGAGAAGCCGTGGAGTCCAAATGGAGGCAAAGCCCCAAAGCCTTACAAATTCGATAGGTAGTGGTATTTAGACTTGTTGACCCGTTGGTTTTGAAAAGGAAAAGAGAGATACTGGAAGATAGGAGCATTATTGAAGAGAACGCAGTGGAAACAATTAAATGGATAAAAAGAAGCATGAACTAAAGAAGCTAGTCAAAACGCTAGGAGATGCGTAACATGGGGAATAGTGTGTTCAAAGCAGAGAGAAAGGAAGAGGACAGTTGGGCAAATAAATAAGGAAGGGCAAGGACCGGTGAGGCTCATTTATTCATTGCAAGCGTGACAGATGAGTAATTGAAGGTCTTGTTCCTCCCTCTGCTCTGTACTCTGCCTGCTCTTCCAGTCTATATAATGCCACCTTTCTCTCCTGCTTCAATGCACTTTCATTTCTTCTTCTTCTTATCTTCTTCCTTGTGAGTCTGTGATATCTCAATGATGAGAGGTTTTTCAAATGGCAATGTAGTTACTTGGTTCGGTGTTCTTCTTCTTTGTGTGACTGCTTATGTGGGTGTGGCTGATGTTGGCGTTGATAAGGACGACAAGCATTTTATTCATCCGCCGCATTTGCTAGGCACGGCATTTTCAGGAAAGGCTTTAGACATGGTGGAGGCATCGGAGGTGGCGCTGGTTTTGGTGGTGGCGGCGGCATTGGTGGAGGTGGTGGCCTGGGTGGCGGAGCTGGAGGAGGGTTAGGTGGTGGAGGTGGTTTAGGCGGGGGAGCTGGAGGAGGGTTAGGTGGTGGAGGTGGTTTAGGCGGAGGAGCTGGAGGAGGGCTAGGCGGTGGAGGTGGCCTAGGGGGTGGAGCCGGTGGAGGTCTGGGAGGTGGTGCGGGTGGTGGCTTGGGCGGAGGGGCAGGTGGTGGTGGAGGTTTCGGAGGGGGTGCGGGTGGAGGAATAGCTCATGGTGGTGGTTTAGGTGGGGGTGCTGGTGGAGGTCTAGGTGGGGGTGCAGGTGGTGGTTTGGGGGTGGTGGAGGTTTGGGTGGCGGAGCTGGTGGAGGGCTAGGACATGGTGGTGGCTTGGGTGGTGGTGCTGGTGGAGGACTTGGCCATGGTGGTGGTCTAGGTGGGGGTGCAGGTGGTGGTTTGGGTGGTGGTGGGGTTTGGGTGGCGGAGCTGGTGGAGGGCTAGGACATGGTGGTGGTTTGGGTGGTGGTGCTGGTGGAGGACTTGGTCATGGTGGTGGCTTAGGAGGGGGTGCGGGTGGAGGACTAGGACATGGTGGTGGCTTAGGAGGGGGTGCAGGTGGAGGACTAGGTCACGGTGGTGGTTTAGGTGGAGGTGCAGGGGGAGGGATAGGACATGGTGGGGGCCTAGGAGGTGGTGCAGGTGGAGGGCTAGGAGGCGGAGCGGGTGGTGGAGGAGGCGCAGGGGGAGGATTTGGTGGAGGCGTAGGTGGCGGAGGAGGTGTAGGAGGAGGAGGCGGGTTTGGTGGAGGCGCAGGCGGTGGAGCTGGGGGTGGATTCGGAGGAGGAGGCGGATTTGGAGGAGGATTTGGCGGAGGAGGTGGTGCCGGAGCAGGGGTTGGCGCTGGTGGCGGCAACTGAAGTGATCGATCAATCCATTTATATGTGTAATACTACAATTGGCACAATATTACTTAACTGGTGATTCTGATGTGTGAAGTATTTAGGAGTCATCCATATTCTTTGGAATTAAACGAGTAAGTTGCAAGTGTGGTCTGTGAATTAATTGCCATTGGCGTCTCATATATATATATAGAGATCTTATTTACGAGCGTACGCTATTTGTGATGATCTGCATGCAAAACCCAAGCTCCTTTTTCAACGTGTAATGCCCTTTTCTATTCCTAATTCTAATGAATAATATTATTAATCCTGTTTCAAAACTGTGCAGTCTCCTATGCGATGACCTGTATACTCATCTGTGTGCCTATCTCTCTTCAGTTCAGCAGAGGACGTACAGATAATTGAGGCTAGCTAGCCATGTAATAATCCTTCGTTCACGTAATGAATAAAACGTGTGTGTGAGTGTGATGCTTCCCTAAGTAGTGAATCTTGTTCGTTAATTTGCCGTCCGGTACGTACATGACTCATGCACACACACACACACACATGATAAGACCTACCAAGAGCATCTGTAGTTGATGAATTATTGGTGGGAACAAGAAAAAAAAGGAAGCGAGTCTCTGTCTTAGCGTCAGCAGCATGTGGAAGTGTTTGAATGCTCTTGAAGCATGATGCAAGAATATGCCTATATATATAAAAGGATATGGTTCTGTGTCTTCTACTTTTTCTTTGTTTTGTTTCCATTCTCAAAATTTGCATTCTTAACTACACTTCATTTAATCGTACGCACCCGCACACATGTATATATATTCATGACATCCCAAATTGAGTATATATATCAAAAAATCTACAGAAAATTGAACCAATTAGAGGAGGACACTTGCAGCAATCAGTTGTGAGAAGAGCTATGCGTACCGTTGCCGACACTTGCCAACAAAAACAACATGTTTGTGCTCGACATATTACTACGACAATATTAATGGTCTGTTTCATGTCTCAAATGCGTTTAATGCTATTATAATATACACAATATATTCATCAAATAAAAATTCTAAACCGGCCAGATCTATCTGAGGGTTAAAATACCTGATCTCAAAATTAAAACTGCCATGCTTCGGGGGTTAGAGAGGGTGTTTTGTTAATTAGACAAAACTTACTGATAATAGTAATAAAGAGAAAAATAAAAGTATCACGTCTTCTTACTGTCGATACAGAAGCTGCATATACACCACAGGCCACACTAAGTACAGAAAGATATCTGTGTGTGTTAAGGGGAAAGATTTTAAATTATATACGGTCGCAATATTACTATTGTTGCGATAGTTTCATAATAACTTTAAATAAAACAATGACAGGGGACGATTATATTATACCAGCATCCATTGACGATATTGGGTCACGATACAACGGGCAAGAGCTAGAAATAAATGGCAATCTTAAAAGAACTGTCTATAATATCTTAACAAAACCTGTACATAATCCAAAACAAACACACATACCAACAAATTAATGAAGCTTGTTGCTTACTAGTTGGATTCAGGATTTGGACCGCTAGGGACGCTATGAGCAGCAGTTTGAAAAGGATGATTTGTGGAGTTATTGTTGGCTGCTTCTGTTGTTAAGTGTGGAGGACGGTGAGCAAGGAGAGCAAGAAGAGAGAGGATCCCAATAAGTAGCCACAGAAGAAGATGATGAAGTTTTTTATTAGTGATGATTACCATTGAATAATCATAAACCAGCCCGGCCCCCAGTGATCCAGAGGAGATCAATATCCATCAAACACTGATATTACCTACTATGTATGCTGCAGCACAGGAAAATGATCAGTGAGAGAGGGGGAGGAAGAAGAAGCTGATATAGAAAGAAGAGATATTACCTCAACAGATAAAGTGGAGACAGTCTCTCTGGTTTATAAAGACAAGCCTCACTCCTTCCACATAAGGTCCGAGGAGCCTATTCTAACTGGGGAAAAAGAAGAAATATATAACTGATGGGGTTAAGTTCCTACTGACAGAAAATATGCCTCACGTGAGATCAAAAAACCTGTTTCTGTTTATGTGATTGTTGTGGTTCGAGCTCTTAATGAGCTAACAATAATTATTAATGATGAGTAGCTTTTTTTGCTGGAGGGATAAGGTGATGCAATGACGACTGACTTAAAACCAAACATGTGCATGTGTATGTGCATTATTATCTCATAAGTTTTCTTCAGTAAGTAAGTCTACAATAGAATTAAAATCCCTTATTAGAACCCAAAATGGAATTGACTAATTATTTACAAGGCTAATACTTGCTGCGCAATTAATGGGTTAGTGCTTTCAGATTGGAGCATGTTTAACAAATCCATTATTTGAACTCTAGAGAAAGAGAGGGACAGAGAAGGAGCAGCATGGTTACTGACAAATTAAAGGCAAAGAGAAGATAAAAAGGTAGGTAGGCATGCAATGGAAGAGGAGTCTTTTGGAAAAGCAAAATCTGAAAAAAGAAAATAAATAAAGCAGCGTGATGGCCATATGAGGGAGAAAAGAGAAGGCCACAACCCCTAGAATGGTGAGTGATGGCTTTTCATACTTTCTTTTCTTGACTTTGAACCCACCACATTCACACTCTTATAATCTCTAATTATAATCCGAACATTAAACTAATCTCTGAATGCTCACCCACAAAGCAACATCCTCCATTATTAAGTCACTTTTGTGGAAGATGATGAATGAGATTTAGATGAAATTTCTACAAACAGATTTGCACGCATTGCTTTTTGTTTGTAGGCGAGAGCGACCGGTGATAGTGAGTGGCATTGAAGGAACTGATGGATAATGGTAGGTGCCTTCTTTTTTCTGAATTCAAACAAAGCGTGAATCACTAGCTAGCCTCCTTGCTTTACCTGCACGTTCAAATTTTGTCTTTTCTCTGTTCAATCTCCTCCACTCTCATTCCTCTTGCTGATCGCACTCATGGAGCTAATATATGTACGAGAACAATAATCAACAATTTTGTCTTTCAATTCATGTTTTGATCAGAAAGTTGTGGATCAAATTATTCCATTATCACAGATATTTAAAATGAGTGCTCAATCATATTACTAAGGATTTGGTAGCATGAGATAAAAGATTGAGGAGTCGAGGCCTCTTAACTTCTATTACTATATATTTGTTAAAGAATGTCTAGAGCTTCTAAACAAGTCAAGGATTGCCCTGTTTTGATTTTTGTAGATTTGACTTAATTACGATTGTTTTAAAGTTAGCTGCAAAATAAAACAAATCATGCAAATAAAAAGGACAAATTTGTGGTAAGAATGCAAATAATGCATTTCAAGCAGTAAAAATTTAATGACAAATTAAAATGGTTCAAACCATGCCTTCCCAAGGTGGCCGGAGTTGCCGCAGATGAATTGAACTTTGAAAAAACAATGTTAAAGAAGCATTATATTCTTAAGCTCCTTGAAATCAACACTTATATACCAATGGTCAGTGCAGAAATAGGAAACAATGCTGCAAGATAAGTAGCAATCTGTGGACAAATAATTGACTCATTTCCAAAATAGTTTTTTCACTCAAAATTCCATCCTTGAAATGAGGTGAAACTGGACAAAACAGAGATCTAAATAAAAAGGACTTCATCTGTGAAGCGTGGCTAGCAGTTTTGCTTGCTCTGCTAATGTGGGTTAAATTTCGAACTTTCTTTCATTATGAGGGACTATTTCCTCATTGTTTCTCTCCTTATGCATATCTCTATCTACACTTTCTTAAGCTCCCTAACTTTATGAGCTTTCAGCCACAGTCCCTTTACTATGACTTCCTGCATTGGCTTCTTCATCCTGTTTACTTCGCTCTGCATCTTCATCAACAATAGCTGGATCTTGATGCTCATCCTTGTCACCCCTGAGACAAGATTGTACAAAATGTGTAAAATTATTGATTCCAAGAAATATCAAGGGAGTACATTCATATATGAATAGCACCGTAAGAGTCAGATTTTCCATCAAATTTTTAGTTTATTTGGCAGCATAATAGTACTGTGCAAACCATATAGCTGATCCCACCAAACAAGGTAAGATTTATTGTTATTGTTGTAAGGTTATTTGGTCAAATGGTATACGCACAGAAGTTCCCCCCTCCTATGAGCAAAGTCAGAGCAGAATCAAATCCTAGATTTTGTAATACTGTACAAAAGAGACACCAACACTAACTAACTAGACATTGCTGAGTGGGGAAGGAAATTGTGGCTTTTATTGTGCTTATGAAGAAAACTTGAAATACAGAGAGGTGAACTAACGATGTTCCAGTTAAGAATTCTAATGAAACAGGCGAAGTGGACCTGCTGGAGAACTATTGAATCAGCATACACAGAAATTTCATGGGCACACAGAATTCTTAACAAGAAAGAATCAAGGTGCCAAGATGTGATTTTTGTATAAAAACACGCCTGATCGTCATTGATATTTAATGCTAGAACTAGCTGACTGAATTGCAGCCATTTATTGTCAGAAAATCCCAAAAGAAAATTGCGTAATTGGAAATAGAAACGCTGGAGCAAATACCCGGAGTAGATAATAAGCCCAATTGTAACAGCACCAAAAGCCACAAAATACATCCAATCAACCTGGAAATGAAAATTAGTTCCAGATATGTTAGCACATTCAACATGTGATTCATGTTTAATAGGATTATCAAAGTTGTTAATGTTGCTATCAGACCTTTTCATGGTATGCAAAAATGCGAATTAAGACAGACCACATGTCTGAAGTCAGCAGAGACAGATTTAGCATGGTAGACCCATTGATCTGCACAAAAGAACATAGGTTATTAAAATGATATTTCCCCGTAGAAACCTGGATATTTAAAACTTACGAGAGAAATACTGTTACTAGTTCAGTATAAATTTTCCCATCTCAAGCAAAAATTTCAAGAAAATTCAATTTTTGATCTATTACTTTCAATAGTTTAAACATTTTACTCACAGACATAATAATTGGAAATCTGGAGAGTTGTAGCTTAAATGCATACCTTAAGCAGGACAGGGACTAATGAGTAGAACAGAAACATCGCCAATGCGAACCCGACAAAGGGAAGTGCCTGAGACCAACATTGAAAAAGAGGTCACAATTTTTAATTTCCTAATTTCTCATTATCCTTTCCATAGAACCATCAGATTCGGTTTCTTCTACAAAGGAATGAGACAGGAGCAAGAAATAAGCCAGCTTAAATTAAACGAAAAACCTTTCAAGATGACACTTTCAGGATCTTAGATAAAGTGATATTTTGTCAATGATGATGATGTTGTGTGGGTGTGTGTGTGTGTGTGTGAGAGAGAGAGAGAGAGAGCTTACTGCTCCGGCTGACCAATGAATAGATTTCAGCTCACTGCGCTCAAGTACGCTTCTGTAATATTTATTAAGGCCATGAAATTGGAGTGGGCAAATGGAACATCTTAAAAATGTTTTCACTTTCCTTTCTCCTACAAAGTTGAAGCCACTTTATACACCAAGAATAACGTGATAATAGATTATAGGGGTAGTATAATTTTTGATTCCTCAAATTTACCCTCATTTTAGTTTTGGTCCCTTAAGTTTCAAACCATGGACTTTAGTCATTCAAAGGACAAAATAGTCTAAGTTTTTATTGGACTATAGAGACCAATAGTTTAACTTAAATGAAACTTGAAGAATCAAAACCTATGGTTTGAAACTTGAGGGACTAAAACCAAAATAAGAGCAAACTTGAAGGACTAGAAATTATATTAACCCTAGATTATAGAAATAATCTTTGACCCATCTCATTATCAGCCATTAATCACCTAAATTTAAGAAACTTGATATTAAAATACCTTCAAATTTTCCACTGGTGACATTTACACATTTCAAATTTACTCAATTCCCAGAATATTCTCTAATGCAATATGATTATGACCCGACATGATTCAACCATTGAGGAAAACAATCTCTGAATTCGGCATAATGTTTCCAATATGACATGGCTATGCATTATAGTGAAGACTTAAGGGACAATAAATGGTGCAAACAAAGTTTGACCCCCTGGAACTGCTACAAAATAGGTTGAGCACGATTAAAAATATAAACATCTCTGAATTATTGGTTTTTAATTGCAAGGATACATTTGAATTGCGCTGATAATGCCACCAAAGGTACCCAACATTGCCATGAGCTCAACTCTATCGGCATTTTTCACTAGAAACTCCTGCAATGGGAAATAGATCATGATAAAGCAAAATGCGTCATGCATAAAGTAACTCTGCTCTGAGCTCTAAAGTGTGAATGAAACAGCATATTGAACACATGGCAGTTCTTAAATTCACCACAATGAATCGTCTGTGCACTCTTGATCTCAGTCGATCGAAACATAGTAACAAATAAGGTTAAATGAAGAAACAAGTTACATGGCAAGATAGTTCTGCTAACATTTTCACTAAGTTTTAGTTGAGCTATAGTATGACACGCACGAGCTTATTGAGACATTAGACAAACGTTTGAAATAAAGTGGGCACACTACAAAGAAAAATGGAAAAATTCCTTGACTTTACAATCACATTGAGAAGCTCTTCAAAAAATAGACAGAAAAAAGGTCGCATACAAGACATTGGAAGCACCAAAATACAGAAATGTAGTCATCTTACCTCACTGACATTACTGATAGCATACAAGGTAGCACCGGCAATGACAAGAATATCCCCTTTGCGAGGATTGCTTCCACCTATGACATGCATGCAACATCAGAGAGATAGCATAAATGGAAAGATGTACGTAACCAATGATAACTGATAATATCAAAATCCCTTATTTAGGACTACGTTTTAAAAGAACAATCCATCTCCATGTGGGTGCATAAGTAAATCACATAAGAAATAGGTGTCAACATCAACTACAAAAAAGCCACTTACCAGCACGATCGCCTGCATGAACATCTGAAAACACTACCAGCACAAGACCAGCAACACAAACAATTACCCCAGTAATCTTTTTAAATCTATATTTTGTCTTCAAGAAAAGCCATGTCAGCAGCATGACAGATGGAATGGACCAGCAGTCAAGCAGCATCACACTTGTTAATGATGTGTATTGGTATGCCTTTACAACTGTACATAAAAAAGAAAATAGATTGTAATAACCGAAAAAGATATTATGCAGCAGTCAATTAACTAGATGCAGAGAATCAAATAAGAGATCTAAAGTCACGCTAGAGTAGTTCAGACTGAAGAGTATTAAGGCAACTGTTTGACTTATAACAAAATTTTGATTCCGCTCTGACCTACTGGTGCTTGAGCATCTCGTGTATAAAAATACTAATTGATGCTCCCTCTGTTTATATTTTCATCATCACGAAACACTTACCAAGAAAATTTCCCTCAACATCAACCAACGCTAAAAGTACATAATAGTACCATTTTGCCTGCATGAATACCATATGAAGTCAATGAACCCGTCTCTAAATATTTGATATAAGATGGAAACACTGACTAAAAAGAGCAGATCGATATCCAGTAGATCTCAACTTAAAGATGTGCTCCAAACCCTCTCCCAAAAGGATGCTTCACTTTATAATGCTAAGGGATGCCCAAGGAGGTCAAAGTACACAGGATAAATAATTACTTTGAAAAGTTTTCGCTTTTCAGTATTCAAATTCTTATCTGATGTTCAAACCCAACAAAATTAGAACTAGATTAAAATATCAATCGCCTGCGGTATCGCATCAAATCCTACAACTTAAGTCAAATCATAATGTCAGGATGTAATAGCAAGAAATTCAAAATTATGGAGCATAAATTATAACCTTGAGTGGTTGCCTTCGGTAAAGTGCAGTACTCCCATAAACAATCGCCAATAACACATAGTTCAGGAAAGACTGTGAAGTTGGTGCATCAATGCCTACAAGAATACCAAAAAAGGGACAAAATTTGTGATGGGCATTCCTTTTTTTTTTTGGGGGGGGGGGGTTGTGGTGGGTTGGCAGTATCCAAGCATCAAAAGCCACATCTTAATAATTGGCAAGAAGGCTCTCAGATAAACAAAACAGGATTCAATGACCAGAAACAGCCGCGTAACAACACTAAGGACCCCAACAAAACTGAACAAACGGCCAAACATATTGACAATTCTGTCCTGTGGAAAGTGACGAGTTTCAGCAAGTAGGAAATTAAAAAGCCCGCAACGTATCATAGATATCGACTGACTTGCCATCACTTAAAAGGATGTTGAGAAGTACACGAAAACTACTATCCCAAACATATGTAATTATCAGCACTGCGAAAAGTTGCAACTTTAAACATTCATGGCTACCTGTAACGTCGCCAGAAGATTTATTTCAACGGAATTATGAAGATTAAGCGTATTGAAAAGCAACAAAACCTTTTTTGGCCAGCTCGGAAGATGCGAAGCCTGTGGCAGTGATCAGTAGAGATAGAAACTGTCCCAACCCCAGGCCTATCAATGTTTTTCTGGTCCATAACTGCTTAAAATTTATCATCTTCTGATATTCTTGTATGCCGCAACCAGAAAGAAACTACTACGAGAAACAATCCAAGTTTGAAAATTGTAGATACCCACAAGCAAAGACCAGGCTGCTGATCACTCAATGAAGCGTATAAATAGCTCAGCAATCAACTACCCACCGAGCCTCTTATGGTGGCCCAGATTGAAAAGGCTTCTTCGGAATGTTTCTTTAGCGAAAGTGGCTGAAAAGACGTATCATCCGAAAGCGCATATTGGAACCAACGGCTGTTCTGAGTTCCCAATTTCTACAGAAGTAGTGCTCAGATTATGGAGTACCGGCAAAAGTACCCAGTCCCTTATACTTTAATATTAGAAAGAAAACGATTCTAATCATTTAGGAGCTGACCAGTGGCCATATAATTTGATGGAATTTCCCAATTTCAAACGCTGCCAATTTCTCTATCATCTGACGCGAATCGCTGAATCAAGGATCCTCCATTTTTATCGTCTTGGCCCATAAAATCGTTGACTTTGAATTGGGATTAATATAATTGTTTTTTTATAAAGGACTAATAATTGTTCAATTTGATTTATTTTTACAGAAATTAATATCAAAATTTTCAATTTGAATTTTGAAGTAATAAATTCAAATGAAAGTTATAAATACATCAACCAATCATCATCAATGTACTACCTCTGATCCTTAATATAAGATTTGTTTGATTTTTATTTTGGTCCTAAATATAAGATCCCAATCCACTTTTTCTCTTATATTTATGCATTTTTTTCCAAAGTAGTTCTTCTAATAATGATAGTTTTAGCCAATATACTTGATTAATAAGGATATTTTAGAAAAGAAAACACCTATTTATTACAAATAACTAACTTAACTTATTTCCTTAATCTCATCAAATTAGTCAACTAACTCTTATAATTAGGACCGGAAGTAGTATAATATAAAGTTCCATTGCAAAAAAACTATAAAGTTCGTGACAATTGAAACTATTATTTATATATTAAATTGTCAAGAGTATAGCTCATCACAGATCTATATGATGCAGGTAAAAAATCATGTATAGTTAATAGTTAATAACTGATATTGATGATGATGATGATGAGAACAACAACAATAAACCCGGCAAAAAAAAAAACCATGATTATCTTCCCATTTTATCTGGCTCGGCACCGCATAAGATTTAGCAATTGCCTTTGTCTCTGGATTAGATTACAAAACGGCTCTTGGGTCAACTGTCTTGTAGGAATGGGACTATAATACAAGGATACTGGGCCAAAATCTTGGCGGGTTCCCCATCTTTTTTAATTACTTCTGCCACTACTGCTTTTCTTAAATATCCAAGTGGTTTCGTACGGTATAAAAAGCCCCTTCATTAATAAAATTTGTTAATACATACGTATCAAACATTACCAACAAATAGACCTAGTGTCTCGCAACTTCTTAACTCAAATTGCTGCTGAAAGAGGTATCGGAATTAGATACCTAACAGTATCGAGAATAGGATTATCAGATACATAAGTGTTGATATTTTTGAGAAAATTTCCATATTACTGGATTACAAATTATTTACGGAAGAACAAGAGGTTAGGTTGGGAGTTGGGAGTGCTGGTGGGATAAGTTAAACAGTGATTTGTGATTTGACGATAGGCAGCGATGCCGTTGTGGAATTCGGCTTCCCATCGCAGTATGTGACTGAATGAAAACGACGCCATATCCTTTTGTGTTCGCTTATTTCTATTAATGTCGTTTTCGGGGTCAACCAGTGTGCCTCTCGTTTATTTAATTTGTATAGAAAAATACTAATCAAACAGAAGTTTACTTTCCAGTTCTTTGAACTAAATCCACACACAAAGAATCTTATGAGTAGTGATAATGCCAACTAATATCAATCTTTTTCTCTGTAAATGGCTTATAAGGATCGTATCAGACGCGTAATGCGCTTTCGCTTTTGTGTTTCGCTTTCACTTTGTGTGGTTTTTTCCTTCTTTGATAATTTTTTTTAAGAAACTCTCCCTTGTTCCTTTTCTATGCCCCCCACATGGCCACTCAGCTATGCATCCCAATTGCTTATTTATTGGACTCTATAGCAATAGTAGTAAATATGAGACGACAGTGTTAAAAAAAATTAACCCCTTTTAAATAAAAAGATTATCGGATTCAATTGATTTGAACTTGTTGCAGAGTCTTTGGTAAATCAGGAAAGACTTACAAAACAAGCATAAGATCCCTGGCAAATTAGTACAAACACTTTTTTGGACAAAATATCTTGTACATCATGCAAGACCTTTTCTTTTGGGTAAATTTCTGTATGAACCTATTGTTTCAATTTTGTGCAAGGTCACGGAAGACAACCTGCAAGTTGAGCAAGACTTCTGTGCAGCTTTTTTAAGGATCTAAGCATATAACTTTCTTCTGGAACCTTTATAAATCATCGAACTATTTTATAAGATCAATTCAACTATTTTATAATTCATATCAATGCCTAATAACAACATTTATATTTACCGACAAATTTGAGGCGGACGATAAATGCTTGTGATTTGTTGACTCTAGGCACTTCCCCTATTATTAGATAAACAAAATTACATGGCGGTTAGAACTATTTGGCTTAACTGACACTTAATATCTCATTCAAGTCTTGTTTGTGCGAATAAAAGATGATACTCAATATGAATCTAATTATTTATGGGTGCATGGTGTTTTATGACTTACTGTTGGTCTTGACAAAAATAAAAAATTATATAGGTTGACAAGCATTTACTCCGGTTTTAAATATAAAACCTATTTTGTAACGTAATTTACATTATAAAATAAATCTTATATTTAAAATTAAAAAAGTATTAAAGCAAGGACAGACCAGAAATAAGTGGACTGCTGGCTCAAGAATTGCCTTATGGATTGCAAATAATGACAAGTGGAATAGAATTCTGCAATCTCTGCGGCAGATCTTAAAACCATGGGCCTTGTTATTGGAAATGGGGGGCATGGGCCACATGCTTTTTTATGCTGAACCCTCAAATGATGGTCACCACTTTTTTTGGGTCAAAATAAAAGTCACCACTTACACTATCACAAGTGCACCATAAAAAGACAATGTGCAAAAGTTAAATTACACGTTAGTACTAATTATTACTACTATTACAGAGCTGACTCTTAAATTTTTAATTAAATTAATTACCCCCCGGGAGTAAGGAAATAATTGAAGTAATTGTTTTGGTAAAACACTATTTTAAATTTTGCATTTATATTTAGAATTAGAAATAGGCAGCAGCACCTTATTCGAAACAGAGATCCCTGCAGAAATTTCCATGCCGTTACTGTTTAATTAACCAATGTCGGTAACTAAAAACAAGAATTAATATTATTGTTGGTTATTACAATTTGATTTAATTTTAATTTTTAGTTTTTATAGTTTTAAATAGTTAGTTTTAGTCCCTGGTTTCATAAGAATTTTCTCTGAATTTAAGTATAGAAACTAAAACAAAAACTATTATTAGTTATACTTAAACCAAAAAAATAACAAAACTATAGAGAGAAAAACCAACTATTTAACCAAAATCAAAATCGGATTAAAGGACTAATAATAATATTAATTCTAAAAATAATCTAAACTTGGTACCCGATTGGCTGGCCTGCCTCTAATATTTTCACTTCACTTGCCTCCAAGTCTGTAACTACCAGGAGCCTCAGAAGCATTGTCAGTCCGTCCCTCACGTTCCGAATGGCCCCAACTAGTAATATTCCTTCTTTATTAATATAAGACCTATTTAACTAATTTGATTAGATTAAAAAAGTTAGGTAACTTAATTAATTATAAGAAATATTATATGTTTTTTTTAAAACACCATAATCATGTTCTTTAATATCCTCTCTCCTCCCTCTTCTACTTGATTATAGTTGAGGGAGTATCCATAGGGATAATCTAGAAAAAATTGATAAATATGAGAAGTAGGTCTTATATTTATGACTAAAACTAACTTAATAATTAGGTCATATATTAAGGATAAGAGGAATATAACATTTCATCCTCTACATTCTTGGTCCCAATTCTCACTCTTTCTCTTTATTCAAAAATTACCACAACAAACCCTATTTTTACCCCAAAAAGGAAAAAAGCACTATAGCCCCCTCTTGCATTTGAACCTCATCACATTCCCCTTCCTATCCAAGGTTTCTCTTAGAGTTAAAAGCCCCACCCCGTTAGGGAGAGACCAGTTCCTGATGGGGATCATTTAATCTGGACAAAGAACGTTACGGCCCCATTGGCCGTGAAATAGTTCGGTGCTTGACTCCTAAGCCGGTGGGACATGAGGCCATTTCGGTGCCATAGGAGCAAACACCATGCTTGGTTTAACAATGACCTCGCTTAGCATCACTTTTAGAATAACCTACAAACATGTTTTACGTAAATTGAGACAAAATTTTTATCATATACTCTTCTGATCCTATTTATAAGATAGAGATATAAGGTTTTTTTGTCATATTTATAAGTAACTTCATTAAATTTTCAACGCAAATATATTATTTTGTCATTTATTTATTATAGTGTAAGTACTAATCTCTTTTGAAAAATGTATACATTAAATATGAGTAAAGTTAAAAAAAAATTATTATATTTTAATTAAAAATTAATGATTTTTAATTTTTTAAATCTATCTGAAATATATTGAAAGTACTTTCTAAATAACATAATTATCTAAATCAAACAACCATTCCAAAGGGGTCCAATATTCCTTTTCCAAAGCTCACAGAACACAATGCTTTGTATTCATGACGGAGTACAAGGTTGCGCGGTTTGTCTGATTTGCAAAAGACAAAAAATCTCGTGCGTAACAAGGACCTTGACATGAAAATACCTGATCCTTACCAGTAGGGCCAGACTGGGCCTAGAGAAGAGGGGTTTATTATTAAGGGTAGGCCCGTAGGCCCGGCTTGGCTTAGATTTCGCCCACCCAAATAGTAACATGCATGCTTCTACACTGTCTAGTTATAATGGTAGCTTTTAGTGCCCTATATGTAGGCTTTGTTGAATCTGTCATACCCTCCAGCCTATTATTTGATACATGCATGCATGTGGTTTATTATTCAGCGCGCCTGTGGCGAAGTAATTAAGAAGAGACCGAATATTTTAGACTGCGAATGGGGCCTTTTGACCCGGAAGAACTGCTCATTCTTTGACAGATCTCTGTATATGGTTGATTTAAGAGTATATAGGGCCAGCCATCTACAACTAGATTTACATTCTAACTTAAGCAACTCGCTTCTCATAGGAAAGGGCCATTTTAGGACGGACATACTCCAATACTAACCTTTAATTTATTATTACAATTTTGCTTTGATTTAAGTTCAGTATTTATGTGTCACATTTAACGTTTCTCAGTTTTGAAAAGAAAAAAAATAATATGAAGCACTTGTTTATCCACTCCAAAACAAAACATACACTTCTTAAAAAGCAGCGCCCTATTTTTATTTTCTGGTCATTTTCATAACAACTTTTGATGGTTTCAATAAGTATTAGATAGATATTTTTGTACATATACTCATATATGCTCATATTTAATAAAAATAATGAAAGAATAGAAATTAATATGATGCTAGAATTTAGTGTAGTTAACCAATGTAATATTAAAAATTATTTAAATTTTATGACAAATTTAATATTCTTAACTAGTTTTTTTATATGTGTGAATTAGTTAGCATACTCTTATAATAAAGACTAAACTAATGTTTTTTTTTTGGATGCGCAAAAGAAAGAGAGTACATATGATTTTTTCTTTCTCCACGCATTGGAGCGAAGTTTCAGATCTGAAATTTCGAAACAAGGTCGGCCCAGAAAGATGGGGTTTCTTCTTTTTAAATGATCGGGTTAAAAAAAGTGACAAATCATCATCAATCAATCAATATATATAAATTAAATCACATTAAATTGGTTCTTCTGCAGTCTTATTAAATATGATTTGTTAATGTATGGGCAATACATTTTTTTGCCGGCGAACAGTACAGTTTTTTTCTCACCTATTATATATTGCTCATTATATTATTCATATTGACCCGTGATTCTCAGGAATGTGAAAAAAAGAAAAGAAAAGAACTGGAACCTGTGTTAAGGCCCGGGAGTGGAAGTCTATTATATTGGAACTTGGTTTTAAAATTATCCTCTGCTGCTGCTGCTGTGCTGCGGGTCCTCCCGGTAAATCCGGTATCCATATATAACCTTTTTTTTTTAAAATATAACGACTAATATTTTAAATATTTAAACTATAAACATTTGAGTTGTAACTTGTATTGAGTGAAAATTTATGAAATTTAGGGATTATATTATAATCAATTGTGCAGAGTTAAATTTTAAGAATTGGGTTGCCATCAACTCAATTATATACAAGGGCAAAAAGATTAATTTTCTTACGAGAGTTTTGTCACGAAATCTCAAGAAATGGACATAATAATTATTAAAAAATTTACAACAGAATAATTTGCAATGAGAAGTTTTTGAGTAGAAGGTAACAATTATTCACTAATTATTTCTTTATTTGAGATCTCATTATAATTTTTTCCAATATATTTATTTATTTTATTTAAATAACTGCAAGAATGGGAAGGATGGGCAATTAAATGCTTTAATTGCCTCGGAGAAAAGAAAGGGCCTTAATTGGGATCCCCTTTACAAGTTCTGAGGCTACCAAGTACAATCATCATACCTGTACTCTGATTTCTTTCTTTTGTGACACACCTGCCCTTAAAATTGTATTTGCTCAGCACGTACCCTTCTTCAAAGTTTATGATACTCATTAAAACTTCAATTTTATTATTCTCACACTTACCTCTTATTTATTTTTAATGTAATTTAAATGCACCCTCTGCATAATTTTAAAGACCATACACATGTCTTGTCCCCTTTATGATTATTTTTTATTGGTAAAAAAATAGTCTGAAACTGACAAAACTTTATTATTGTAATATTTGAATTTCAGAGACAGCTCTGCGGTAATTAACAGGCAGACGATTCTATTCTCGGAGCGACAGTGCAAAATTATACTATTAACTTAGCTATTCTAAATAATTAAATATTTTAAAAGGTGTCATAAATCAAAGCTAAACACCTTCTGAGTCTCCTGAGCCTTTTTATAACTAGCAGTGTTAGTTTCTCACTTTTAAAATTTTTATTAAAAAAGTAAAATTATGCGTTATTTTTTTTGGGGTAATAGTACAGGTAAAGTATTTTTTTAAAAAATATATTTAAATTTTTAATCAATAATACGAGGACTTTTTAAAGCAAAAGAATAGAACTCTCGTGTGGAGGGTGTTCACCCCTATTCACATCTGCCGACTGCCAATGCACTTCACCTTCGCTATGCTATAAAGTAAACAGCTAATTGTCCTCCTCTTTCTCTCTCCGACCAATCAATATCTTCCCTCTCTCTCCTCGCTGGCTCGCGCTCTCTTTCTTTATTATCACTATTCACGAAATCACATTAATCGCAGAGCTCATCATCACAACAAAAATGCATAATCCCTTGGCTTCCGTGCGTCCTCCTTCCATTTTCTTCCACCCTTCTTACGTTCAAGAAGCCACACGCTTTCACGTACACATCCATCCAAGAATCGCTTTGTTACAGTGATCCAAAGAACCTTTTCTTTCCTGAGTTTTAGCTGCACAACCCTATCTTCAATACCTAACAATGGCTCCGACTGTAATGCCCCTTCAATCTGTAGTTTCCAGTTTTGTCGGACGACCTTTTATGAGAGTCTTCTTCGCCTTCATCCTCTGCTCTCTGTTCTACGTCATTGTTTTCCGTCTTGGTGTTTCGGAAGACAACCCTACTCAATCCTTAGAAATGTCTGACTTTGAATTCTGCCCTGGTAACTACACAAATTACTGCCCCTGCCAGGACCCGCGTAGGCAAAAACGGTTCTCTAATTTTATGTGGTTTCGTAAGGAGCGTCATTGCCCAAACATCAGTGAAAGACTGCGCTGCTTGATTCCTAAGCCATTGGGTTACCGAAAGCCTTTTCCTTGGCCTGAGAGTAAGGACGCAGCTTGGTTCAGTAATGTCCCTTTTACGAAACTCGCGGAATATAAAAAGTCTCAGAATTGGGTCAGATTGGAAGGTGATCGTCTTGTGTTTCCCGGCGGCGGCACATCGTTTCCCGAAGGAGTTAAGGGTTATGTCGATGCTCTGAACCGTATTCTGCCTCTGGATTCCGGTGATATACGAACAGCTCTTGATGTTGGTTGTGGGGTAAGCTTGGCGTGTCTGCTCTGCGTTTTCTTCTTCTTCTTCTTCTTGTTTTATTTTTGACAATTATGTCGAGTCCATTTCTTTTAAATTTTTTTTTGTTAACGTTTCTTTCTTCCCCGTCCGTTGATTTTTGGTGAATGTGCGAGGGATAAGGTTGCGTGTTCTAGTTATTCCTTAATGGATTAGGAAGTTTAAACAAATGATTATCGAAGAGAAATTCATTGAATGATTTCATTGCGGTTTATTAATCTTGTTTCATGTTGAATCTTCTCATTCTACGTTTTTGACAAATGAGGCCAATATAAACTTTATTAAAATGGGTCGCTTGTTATATATATGTTTTTTTATGGCTTTTTGGAAGTATTGAAAATGAAGGTGTACTCGTTTGCCTAAACATTTTCTTGATTCACACAACAACTACTACCTAGCTCAATCATATACAGTCAGAATTTAAACTTGAAAGGGGGCAACCGACCTGATTGCTAATGGTAGAATATGGGAATATTAAACAACTAAAATATTTGTCCTGTTCCATGACTTTTGATCTGAGATTTAACATCCCGTCCTAATGACTTACTCTATCTGCAAATCCTAGTTAATCTTGAAACAACGATAGCGTTGCTTATTCTAGTTATCACTTATAGATTTGGAATTTATTCAATTAATTACTTAAGTGAATTGACTGGGAAGAAGAAAACAGAGACAGAGAAGGAATGACTCACGCGCGCACACTTTTTTTTTTCCTTTCAGGTAAAAAATGCAGGGACAGAGAAGATATGACTTTTAATGTTGCTTACTCTTCTTGTTACATACTGAGGATTCTTATTTCTATACTAAAGCCAAATGAGACCTTTACATGTGATTAGGTTTTAGTTTTATTCTTTGGACCCAAGAATTTCCTGCTCTCTTCATACTTACACATAAACTTGTATCTTGAATGTGCGCTGTTACAGGTTGCAAGCTTTGGAGCATCGTTAATGGACTACAATATCTTGACGATGTCAGTTGCGCCAAGTGATGAACATGAAGCACAAGTACAGTTTGCCTTAGAAAGGGGGCTTCCGGCCTTGCTTGGAGTACTAAGCGTTCATAGGCTACCATTCCCTTCAAGATCATTTGATATGGCTCACTGCTCCCGATGCCTTGTCCAATGGACTGCCTATGGTATTGATTGCTTGAACTGAATCTTATTAGTTATGACTATGCCATCAAGCCTTGATGAAAAAACAATGAAAGAAGGCTCTCTGTGTTTTTGTCATGGTGGAGAAGTCCAACTACATATTTAATCAGTATCCACAGATTTCTAAACTTTATTGCAGCTTGTGTTGTCTGATACTTTGATTTAATTTTTTTTATAGATGGGCTATATCTTTTAGAGGTTAACCGGATTTTGCGCCCTGGTGGTTATTGGGTACTGTCTGGGCCGCCTATAAATTGGAGGGAAAACTACAGAGGGTGGCAGAGAGAGCCTGACGTTTTGGAAAAGGAACAGAACGTTTTAGAAGACCTTGCTAAGCGAATGTGCTGGAAAAAAGTTGCTGAGAGAGATGGTTTTGCAGTATGGCAAAAACCCACAAATCATATTCACTGCACCCAAATGAAAAGGATATGGCCATCCCCTGCGTTCTGCAACTCTTCTGATGCTGATGCTGGTTGGTAGGTTTCTTTATTCGAAGTTAGTATATTCTTGGAATAGGGACAACGACATAGAAAAATTGGAAATCCTCCGTTCAGCTAATTTTGTGCACAATGACCTTTCTATATGTGCAAAAATTAAGTGAAGTTTATTAATTAGGTGTTTGTTATCAGGTTTTCAAGAGAACATTTTTCAAAAACCCAATCAATTAGCGTTGAACTGTGAGCAATTTTATCTGTCACGTTTTTATTAGAAGATTTGACTGCAAATAACCACTCCCGAGTTTCCTACTAATTTTTTCTGTTCAGCGTCCATCTTGCATTAAATTTGGGATTTAGAGCTTTTTGTCATGTTTATAAATCCTTGATTGATAGGCATGAATTATTCAACAGGTATACAAAAATGACTGCATGCATTTTTCCTCTTCCAGACGTGAATGATATTCGTGAGGTATCTGGTGGTGCTCTGGAGAAATGGCCTGCAAGGTTAAACACTGCTCCACCTAGAATTAAGAATGAAACTGATGATGGGATCACAGTCAGAGTTTTTGATGAGGATACACAGGCATGGAAAAGGAGAGTATTGTATTATGAATCCATGCTGAAATCTCTCTCTTCTGGTAAGTATCGAAATGTCATGGATATGAACGCCTACTTGGGGGGATTTGCAGCTGCAATGGTGGAATACCCGGTTTGGGTCATGAATGTTGTTCCCTTTGATGCTGCACACAGAAATCTTGGTGTTATCTATGAGCGTGGCCTAATCGGGACTTACATGGATTGGTATAAACAGCTTCTTACTATACTTAATTTTATTAGTCGGTTGAAGTGTGCTTCCTATAGTTTGTTATAAAATCAAACCGGAAATTTATTTATTTTATCTTCAATGCCAGACATTGAGTTTTAAATACGTTTTTGTGGCTGAGATTATTGCAAATCTAGTCTGTTTTAGAACTTATATTGAGAAAGCTAAATGCTTAGTTGGGGTCTTCTGGTGAATTATGCATTGTCATTTCAAATGGTAAGATTTTTCAAAATAAAATATATTGTTGTGCTGGCCCATCACATTGTTATTCCTTTCTATCTATATTCAAGATCAAGATAATTGAATAGTGAACAGAGAAGTTACAACGAAGTTTTTTCTCCCTTTAATCAGGTCTTTATTTTCATTTTGTTTTTTGATTTTTCCTAGATGTACTTCCTACAGCCCTACTGACCTTCATTTTTCTCCTCTCGTGGACTTATAATGACAGATTCATGATTCATTTTGACTCTCCATGTGTTAGTTCATAGTATCAGAATGCATTCTCGGAGTTGGATGATGTAATCAATAATTTTTTTTTTTTTTTTTAACGTTTGTAGGTGTGAACCCTTTTCTACATACCTCGAACATATGACTTGATACACGCTTCTGGTATATTCAGTATGTACGTGGACAAGTAAGTTTTGTATTACAACGAATTGTTTGAGCCTGTTTACAATTTCTATTGCTCACGATTGCGTCATGTTAATGCATGATTAAAACAATCGGTTAATCTGTTATAAAAAAAAAAACAATCGGTTAATCAATGTAGATCTTATTCTCTTGGTAAATTAATGAAGATATCCATGTAACTTTTTTCTTTAATCCTAAGTTGCTGGAAAGCCTGGATTTTGAAGATTGAGGTTGGTCTCTCACCGGTCTCTGCAATGGCCAGCATATTTCAAAGTAAATCGACCTTGAATGAAAAACGGGCTAGCATGTGAATTGATTTATACTGTTCAGGTCTTCAGAACCTACCCGTTGTTATAATTGTTGTTTGCTGGAGACAAGAATTCCGTGTGGACAAAAATATTACTCATCTTCATAATTTGGCCCCAAGGGGATGGAAGATCTGCTTCTGATACGTTCATTAATGTTTATGTCATTTCACAGGTGCGACATTACTTATATACTTCTTGAGATGCATCGCATTCTTCGTCCTGGAGGAACTGTTATCATCAGAGATCATGCGGACATAATTGCCAAAGTAAGAGAATAACAGATCACATGAAATGGAAAGGAAATGTATTGCAGAGTGAGAATGGGGCTTCTGATCCTGCAAGGGTGCTGCTTATTGACAATGCTGAGTAATTGGTTGTATTATCAGTCTTGTTGCAGGCACAAAATGCGACTCACAAGTGATAAATCATCCTCGTATAATGTCCAGAACAGAGGAAAGCTTCGTCAACGAGCAATTTCATTTGACCGTAACGATCAGTAGTATATACAGTTTTATATCATACAGATGTTAATTGTCTCAGCTGTTGCTGAGGTTCTTGGAGGATCTTTGGTCAATTCAAGTGGCTTAGATGCAAGAAAAGCTGAAACCTCAAGTTCTGGGTTGCAATGGCGCTCCCAAATCGAGTGGATGATCTCTCTCTCTCATTCCCAAACATGTGTAAATGACATTTCTAGCGTCAAGTAGTTATTAGTTGAATAATGATTATTACAGATTCATATTGTTTTATTCTTCTGACTTGGATGGAGGTTGATGCTTAGCAGGTTGTAAGCCTCTCTTTCAAGCCTTTAACAATATTTGATTTTTCACATCAATTAGTATCTTTCCTGTGTTTTTTTTTTCCTTGCACTTAAATTGGGTTAATAAGAGAGTAACATCTTGTTTTATCTGTTTATGATTCTGAGAAATACTTTGGAAACATTTTCTTGACTCTTAGAATACTTGGTGGTTTTGGATTGCAAAAGCCAAGAAACAGCCCAAAACCGAGTTTATGCTTCATCTGAATAAGAAGGAAAACAAGGGGGAAATATGGAGAAGAAAATATTAGGAAAAAAAAATCCCAAAAATATTAAAAAAATTGAGTTTTCTCTCCTAGCATTTTCTTATTCATATTTTGTTTTTGTCCAGATTAAGGGGTTAGATTTGTAAAATGATCAAGAGTAGTTTCTTTTTTTTGGGCATCAGGAAATGGACTTGTCATCATGTCCAAATCCCCCAAGCGTGACCGCGAGATATATTCCGTTTGTGCGGATTGACGTCACTTGTCAATATCAATTGAGAGAAGCACAATTGAACACCCTCTCCTTTCTCTAACACCCCCTTTTTCAAATATCTTTTTTTCCCCAAAAATAACACACAGAATAATTGCTTCTAAAATTGTTAAGAGTTTGGTTATCAGCAACAAGCGAGCGCAAATTGCATAAACATGCAATGAGGGAGTTTGAGAACACTTATTTTAATTACTTTTATGTTTTGATGTGATGCCTAATTGACTTCAGGGCAGTTTCGATGGCAGTATAAATTATAAACAAAAATGGGGTCATCAAGTGCAAGTGCCTGTAACTGAACTAATGTATTGTGCAAAGCTTGAAGCGAATTATATTATTTATGTACGAGAAGGTTTTCTACGTGCCTGGTATTATGTACTATGCTGATGATGGAGTATTGATACCAAACACGCAATCTAAAGTACTCTATTTTTTTTAATGTTAAAGTTATGTATTTAATCCAGTGCTAATCTCTGAAGGTAGAAACGCCAAACATATGAAATAAATTAACATACCGTACGACCAATGGCCCGAACATTACAGGTCAACATTGGATGGCTTAAATTTCCCAAACCCTTGAAACGGTCTTAACCTTTTCCCCTTCGTCGGCTTACAAAACATGTCAACCCAGAGAGAAATATAATTTATACGGTGTTTAGAATTTGGAAGACAAAATTAACACATACCGTAAAATTATTTTAAAATTAAAATTTACAATGAGATTTTTTATCAAAATGCTACATATAGTAAAATAAATTATCACGATGCTATACTATGAAAAGTATTTCTCCAAATGTTATACTTAGACTTGTTCACCACAAAAACGAATTTGAATTTTTAAAGAAGTTGTTCAGAAGGAAAACAATTTTCATGTTTGACATTTTCCTTTTTAATAAAATCGAAAACTTGTTCAAAACATGAACAAGTTTAGCCTATCAGAACAAATACCCATTCCGTCAACAACCGCAAAACATGAACAAAACGTATTGCCATTGTCCGCCTCCTCTTTTCCTCTTTCATTTCAGCGAAATTTACAAATAAATACCCATTCCGTCAACAACTTCTTCCTTTTCTTTAATCTTCGGAGAGAATTACAATTAATGACCCAACTCTTCATTCTATGCTTCCAACAAAACGAAACAATACTATTAGATTTTATATTTTACAAGATATAAAAAAAATATAAATGAATTTTGCTTTATGTCCTAATAATTAAATTTTAAAAAATATACAAACTTTGAATTCTTAACCATTATCAATTGAGCTAGCTTGCTTTAGGTGGCTTTGATAATTAGTGTTAGGGGTATTCAATTTGTTCCGTTCCAGTCGTTCCGTCCCGGTCTCGATGAGTTCGGGACGGGACAGGATAAAAAAATTTTTGGAACGGGACAAAAACGGGACGGGATGATCCCGTCCCGTCCCGGGATTTTTTTTTCTTTTAAAAATTATTTATTAATAATTATTTTTAAATTATTCAATTTACTTATTAATAATAACTCTTGTTTTTATGGTGATTTGTAGCTCTTAAGTTGTAGTATTATCTCAACAAAATCCCCTTCTTCAATAAAATAATTCATAAATTCATTATATAGTGTTTTTTTTACGGTATTTTTTTTACAGTATTTTTTTTACACCTTTTTTATGCTATATAATTAAGCTTTCTACATAATATTTTTTATAATGTTTTTATCTTTAAAAGCCCAATAAAAAATAAGTATTATAACATAAAAAAATTCATATAAAAAATTATAGTATCTTTTTTTTTTTAAAAAAAAGGGGAAGCGGGACGTCCCGGTTCCGTCCCGGTCCCGACGGGACCGGGACAGGACCGGGACGGGACGGGACACGGGACAAAATCCCTGTCCCGTCCCTGTTCACCGGGACGGGCCTGTCTCGGTCTCGTCCCGTCCCATGAACACCCCTAATTAGTGTGTACTGTGCAATAAGATAAGTTATTTTAATTTTAAAATATTTTTCAATAAAACTGAATGGAATATTTTATTTTGGATTGTATAAAAATGCTACTAGTAAATCATTTGTTACTTTTATTATTAATCACACTAAAGGATTAAGTAATTATGACGTCATTTTATTGTAATTAATCTTCAGCAGTGTTGTTAATATAAGTTGATGACATTATTGAGTATATTTTCAAGATTTGCAGGTTTTGGCTGGCTAACCTATAAAAATTTTAGAGAAAACTTAGAAATTGATACCAGCTAAAATTATATCTTGTAAACAAATATTTACAATATATACTTAGATGCCACATGTATCGGGACAGTCTTGTCATCATTTAATTATATTAATTCAAACACATTTAATTTTTAGCCAATGGACAGATCTAAAATTAGACTATGAATATTGTTAAAATTTACACCCCTACTTAATAATTACACATCTAAAAGTGATCTATTTTGATTTATTATATATCTAAACAAGTTGTAATATGCTAAATTAAACTAAATTTTTTCTTTAAAAAATCAAATATAAATTATATTTCAATAAAGAGGTTGTTAGGAACAAGTGGGTCCATTAATTGCAATTCTCTTAAAGGCTAAAGAAAAAGGTAAAAAGTGTTGACAGAACGAGTATTTGTTGGTAAATTTTGCTAAATGAAAGGGAAAAAGAGGAGGCGATAGTGCCAATACATGCTCTGATAAGCTAAACTCGTTCATGCTTTGAACGAGTTTTCGATTTTGTTAAAAAAAAAATGTTAGACATGAAACTCGTAAACAAATTATTTGAAAATTCAAACTCGTTTTTGTGGTGAACGAGTTTAAGCATGGCATTTAGAGAAATACATTTCGTAGCATAGTATCATGGTAATTTATTTTACTGTGTGTATAGTATTTTGATAAAACTGTCATTTTAAATTCTGATTTTAAAAATAATTTTACAGTATGTGTCGATTTTAAATACAAGACCTATTTAACTAATTTGGTTAGATTAAAAAAGTCCGATAAGTTAGTTAATTATAAGAAATATGATATATTTTTCTTAAAACATTATAATCATTTTCGTTAATATCGTTCCGTCCTCTTTTACTTAATTATGGTGGAGGAAGAATTTATAAGGGTAATTTAGAAAAAAACTGATAAATATAAAAAATAAGTCATATTTAGGACTAAAATAACTTAATAATTAGATTCTACATTAAGGATCGGAGGAGTATGATTTATAATTAGGATGTAATTCATATACTACCTCTTCAAATCTTAATTATAAGACCTTATTTATAGAATACAAACGAGATTTTATAATTTGTACGGGTAGTGGTAGTATTACTTCTTCTAATTTTAAATAAAAGATCTATTTTATAATGTAAATTATAATAAAAAATTAGTATTATATTTAAAATTGGAGGACTATTTTACAAGAATCTGAGTTTTAGAATTTTGAGTTTTGGACGCGAGACCAGGAAGAATCTGGATGAATAATTCCCCGTTTGATTCAGAAAGCCTCCAATTTTGCCAAGCGAGTAGCGGCGCACTTTTAACCGCTCTGGGAAAAAAACCGCCGGCCCTCGCTCAGCGTTGTCGTCTCCGAACGCTCTACTGAAAGATAACATTCTGGACTGAAACAGTGGGACACTTAACCCCAGTTGTGACTTGCCCATTCTTCTTCTAGGGTATTGATCTCTCTCCCTCGCCGGTTCGTCAATGGCGACTGTTTTCCGTGGACACGTTCCATCGTCGCCCATAGTCTCCTCCATTTCCTCTCTCAACTCCAACAATCACTCTTCCCACACTCTCCTTTACTTCCCTCAAATCTCAAACCCCACATTTCCTTCATCATCCGCCATTATAACCAACTCAAAGGTTTCTTTTCCTAAATCCACTATCATTGCCTGTTCTCAATCTCAGAACAACACCCCCTCTCGCCGTCGCCCTGAATACATTCCTAGTCATATCCCCGACCCCAACTATGTCCGGATCTTCGACACCACACTCCGCGACGGTGAGCAATCCCCCGGAGCTTCCATGACCTCTAAGGAGAAAATAGACATAGCGCGCCAGCTTGCCAAGCTTGGTGTGGATATTATTGAGGCGGGTTTCCCTGCTGCATCCAAGGATGACTTCGAGGCTGTCAAAATGATAGCCAAAGAGGTTGGAAATGCTGTTGACGATGATGGGTACGTGCCTGTCATTTGCGGTTTATCCAGGTGTAACGAGAAGGATATTAGTACTGCGTGGGAGGCTGTGAAGCATGCTAAAAGGCCAAGAATCCATACCTTTATTGCTACCAGCGCAATTCACATGGAGTATAAGTTGAAAAAGACCAAGGAGCAAGTGATTGAGATTGCCCGGAACATGGTTAAGTTTGCTCGGAGTTTAGGCTGCGACGACGTGGAGTTCAGTCCCGAAGATGCTGGGAGGTTTCTCCCGTCCTTTCTTCTCGTGATTCTTCCCCTCTTTTTTTTTTTTTTGGGTTAATTTGCGCGATTTTGTTCATGAGAATAAGCATAGAAAGTTCATTTACAGAAAAGCAACGCATGCAATGGGTTTTGAATTCATTTAGGATGAAGGAGTAATCTTATTACAACTCCTTCCATCTAATTTTTATTTTTTGAGATATATTCAATTTTGGTTAGCTAATGAGGTGTGTTGGAGACCACTACTACTTTTGTTGTCGACTTCCATCTGACTCTTATCTGGTATATTCCTCAGATCGGACAGGGAGTTTCTGTATCAAATATTAGGGGAAGTAATCAAGGCTGGTGCAACGACGTTGAACATACCTGACACGGTCGGTATAAATATGCCTAGCGAGTTTGGAAAATTGATTGCTGACATAAAAGCCAATACTCCAGGAATTGAAAATGTTATCATTTCAACCCACTGTCAAAATGATTTAGGACTTTCTACTGCCAACACCTTAGAGGTATACCCGGATCTCTACAGTTTTTGCAGACAAAAAATAGATTGCATCTCCCCACTAAACTCAGCTGCTTTCAGGGTGCACGTGCTGGTGCAAGGCAATTGGAAGTAACAATTAATGGGATAGGTGAGAGGGCTGGCAATGCATCATTAGAAGAGGTGAATTTCAATCTTGAATGGCCCAAACGGATGTAATTACTATTACTGAAGCATAGACACAACGCAACACAAAGTTTTAAGTTTTCATTATGTAATTTATCTGAAGGATTTATTGCTCTTCAGTCTTCGCTATGAGTAGAATTAATACTGCCAGGCAACATCACATAGTCCGCCACTAAATGAGACGATATTGTGTCCTAGGGCATCGTTAACATCAGAAGTAGCGTCCTTAGTAGTTAGGCACAAAGAGTTAGTGATCCAAAATAAAATATTTAGATATAATGAGATTTGAGTTTCAAGCAAGCAAGGTGATTTTGAAGTTCTGGAAATTTTGAAATTTCCCTTCTCTAAGAAAATGACTTTATTTTATTAAGAAACCTGAGTTTCCTTAAGGTGGAAACTATGAAAATGTGGATCCATACTCTTTCACGGCAAGAGCTTCATGCTAGGTTTTTTTGTCTATCCTTTGCAGTATTGTATCATATATTCATATGTGGAAATGGTTACTGCGCTGCACAGGCTATTTCTGTTCTCCTTGACTCTTGTTCATTGTTACTCTGCATCTTAGTTATGCCTTTGTGTACAAAAGAGATTGTGTTCATGCATCTCGCATGACTAAATTTCTTATCTTGAATTTCTCAATCATTCTGTAACTGCATAGATTTCGCAATGTCCACAAAGCCTCTTCACTTTTGTGAACATTTCACTCAATATGCTCATGTGGAACCCACTACTTGCAGCTATCATTGCAAAATTTTGTGTGTTCATTGCCCTTGTTTTAATATTTTTCTTAACAAATACATTTTTCAAAGATAGTAACAGCCTTGTCTTACTTTTTCTTTTAAGGTTGTGATGGCTCTAAAATGTGGGAAAGATCATGTCTATGGAGGTCTTTATACAGGAATTAATACACGTCACATCTATTTGACAAGCAAGATGGTTTTGTATCAAACTATTATTTTCCTTTACTTTTCTTTAATCTTTTGTTTTCAATTAATGACTTTTAATGTTGGTTTTTACCGTCTTTCTTAATAGGTTGAAGAGTACACTGGTTTGCAATTGCAGCCACACAAGGCTATTGTAGGCGCTAACGCTTTTGCTCATGAAAGTGGCATTCATCAGGTTAGCGTCAAATTGACTGATGCATATATGCCTATATAAGGTGGTTAAGACTCTGGCGCAATTACTGTATGCTTTCCTGTGCTTATATTTTGTACTTAAAACTATTTACAATTGAATATGAGGTTTCACCAGTAATTTTTTGAGGAGAAAGCTTTACTATATCATCCTAACAGCCCCTGTAAGACCTTAGAGATGCGTCAGGTTTTTCTCTGGGTGCATGTTAATGTTTAAGCAGGCTCATCCCTGAGAGAACCTTAAAATAGTATCTGTTTTGTAGGATGGAATGCTAAAACACAAAGGTACATATGAAATAATGGCTCCAGAGGATATTGGGTTTGAAAGATCCGATGAAGCTGGTATTGTTTTGGGGAAGCTTAGGTATGCTATTTACTCATTTCTGGTTTTTCGAACTTTTGTTTTTATCTTTGTGTCTTCTGGTCCGTGCTCATACCTGTGTAATGTTTAAATTGTTTGGAATTATTATCTCATAAACAGACCGTTGTATATCTTTTCAATATTTGCTATCTGGATGGTTTGGAATTACCTCTAGCTGCGAGACCCTGACTTTTTATGGGTCTTATATGTTCAACATGTCTTTACCATGGTATCAGTATTTTACCAATTCTAATGCAGTGCGGCAAGTTAATTGTGTGAAGTTTAAATTGTGTTTTATATGAGTTAAGATGTGAGATCCTTATCTCATGTTTTTAATTTACATTTTCCATTTTCAAAACATGGCACTGAATTCTTCCATATGTTAACAAACTGGCTTACTCATGTCTCATGGGTTTTATGCTTTGATTGAAACACGTGGGCATGGGTACAAGCCGTTAGGACCTGTGAAATTGTGATTTTCCCAAGAAATCAATTCTTCCATATGTTAACAGGGTGGAGCAGGAACTCTCTTTGTAGTTCCTTGTTGGCTAACTTGATGAAAATGGACCGTTATATTAGCTATAGCTAAATGAGAAATCCTGTTATCACTTAGTGTGACCAGGAAGATGTAGTGTTGCAGATAATGTGCATCTGATATTCTTTTTGCTTTGGATGTGAGAGTACCCTTGCCAATTTAGCTTTCCCAGCCTAATTAAGTCTCATAACCAAACTGTTAATATGGGATGCTTTATGTCAAGTTAGCTCGGCTTGATCATTTGAGAGGTGTATGAAGCTTTGAATTATTTTCAGTGGTGTCCGTATTGTTTGAAAACATTGGAAGGCCCTTTTCTGTATACTACAGAATTTATGGGAATTCTGTAGTTTTCTTTAAGATTTACTATTGTTAAATATCCATCACTGACTAATTGGCAATCTATGGCATCTAATATTTACTCTCAGAAACACATTTATTTCACTTTGAGGTTACAGACGTTTTGTGCTGTATCTATCAATATTTGAATCAAGATCTTTTTTTCTTCTGTTGTTTTTTTAATTTTGTTTATTGTAAACTCTTTTCTTGATGTCCTTGTATTCCCTGAGGTCTTATGCCATCAATATGTTAGCTTTTGTGTCTTCTCAACAAACATGACTGCTTCTTTTGATGCAGTGGGCGCCATGCCTTAAAAAGACGGCTTGAAGAGGTATTAAAATATTTGTGAGTTAAAGATTAATTCTATATCCTTCTTGCTTTTATGAATTGTTCTATTTTGTTTCAGCTTGGTTATGAACTTAAAGAAGACCAAGTTGAAAATATGTTTTGGCGTTTCAAAGCAGTCGCTGAACAAAAAAAGGTATATATGATAAGTCATAAAGTTTCCTTACCTTGCTTTCCAGGCTTACTGATTCTAAAGCCATTAGTTTAAACTAGTGTCTAGGTGTTTTGCTATTTGATGTTATATGTTGAGCATTTAATATTGATTGGCCTCTTCATTCTCTCTAGAACCAAGGCTAATGGCTGAGATTTTAAATTCTAGATCTTGGGGATGCATGCTGGTGTGAATAATTATTTTTTTTAACTGATTCTTACCATTAAGGTCTCATCTTAGTAATATTTCTAGTACATGCCGTGTAAACTTCTAAACATTAAAAGTGAGTTTCTGGTGCCTAAGCGGTCAGCTGTTTCTTAACATTTCTTAACAGTCTATGCTACATTTTCTTTTTTCTTGTGTTCGTTGCTGAAAATGAATTTGATTAGGGTTTAACTTGGATGTGATTTTTGTTGTCTTCAGAGAATCACTGATGCTGACCTACGAGCATTGGTATCAGATGAAATTTTTCAGGCCGAACCTATCTGGAAGTTTGAGGCTTTGCAGGTAAAGTGTAATTTGCATTGAAATTTGATGTTTAATGTTATAGCTAGGCATTGCTGGAACAAACCAAATTGATCATTGTCTATCCAGTGCAGGTGACATGCGGGACTCTTGGCCTGTCGACAGCAACTGTCAAACTTATTGATGCTGATGGTCAAGCTCATGTTGCTTGTTCTGTTGGTACTGGACCAGTGGATTCAGCTTACAAGGCTGTTGATCTCATTATAAAGGTTTGAAGTTTTATACTTTTATTCTGTTATTTACTCCCGCCGGTACTATATATAAGGCAGTTAAAAGGAGGGCTTTTGTGATTCTTTTTATAAGGTATCACATTAATTATTTATTACAATTTGTTCCTTTTACCCCTATTTAATGTTGACGTAGGAAAGTAGGAAATTTTTCTAAGGATGCATTTAATATGGGCAAAGTAGAAAAATCCTTTAATTTTTGGACAGAGTTAATGAGTTTTAAGGTTTTTTTTGGCTCTAACAAAAATTTATATGGTATTGGAGGGAGTAGTTAATTTGAAAACTTATCAGCGTCCTTCATGTGCAAGTCTCATTTTACGGGGAAGACTGTCAAAGTTGCTATGGACTTTTATTTTGTCCCCAACTTACTGTATATGAAGAATCAGAAGGATGAAAATATATATATATATATATATATATATAAAAGAGTTTTTATTGAGTCTACATCATCATGGGTGTTGTTTTGCTTCCACCATATTTCTGGCACGTGGAAATCATTGTGTGTTGCAAACTTTGATTTCCACATTTTTCTTGTATTTATATTTACTGGGATTATGCATAAATTGTTTAACTCAATGTGACGGAGGAATCTTCTACTTTCATTTGTGTGCAGGAACCAGTGGCACTTTTGGAGTACTCGCTGAATGCAGTTACAGAAGGCATAGACGCAATTGCCACAACCCGTGTTGTAATTCGAGGGAAAGCAAGACATCCATCGACCCACGCGTTAACAGGAGAAACAGTTTACAGAACATTTAGGTAATGTTGATTTCCGAGTGCATTGCTTTGTTGTATTTTGTTGTTGCCACAAATTGACAGATGCATTTTCTGCTCTTTGGTCAGTGGCACGGGGGCTAGCATGGACGTTGTTGTGTCAAGTGTCAAGGCTTATGTTTCTGCAGTAAACAAGATGTTGGATTTCAGCGAAAAGTCCATCTCAGCTGAAAGAACCAAAGTTGCTGTATGAAGCAGTTATGGTAAGAACAATTTTAAGTCGAACCTTTTCAGGTATCTGCAGTTAGGTTATTTAATATAATAACATGGGAAAAGAACTTTCTCAAAAGGCCTTGTTATATGATGGTGAGACGAAAAATATTTATCACATTTAAAAAAGAATCAATCCCAAATGCCTACAAAATGTATCCAATATTTACTCAACTTTATTCCTGATGCTGCTTGGATCACAGCGCTTAGTGATTTCCTGGTATCTGTGGAAAGAGGATCAAGTGCTCACTGGATAGTTTGAGCTAATTGGAGCTTCCGGATCTTTGTCTAGCATCTCCATGCTTGTGGATTGGGACTGTATTCTAGAACTTGCTAGTTATACAGCAGCAATGTTCGCTGTAAATGTTGGGATCTAAGATTGGGGGTGATATTTTTGCACGGATATAATTTTCTTTTTTGAGGATTTGGAAAGATATTTGCAGACATATTTGAGTGTTTTATGAAAAATTAGAAAGCAAGTGACATGAACAATTTGATTTCATGTTTCATATTCGCCTTCCTCTATCGTTGAAACTGCTTGGGTTAGATATGAAACCTCACAAATTTGATCACCGCAGCGCAAATCTTCAATTCCTCACCTGTGTTTCTTCAGTTTGCGAAATTGGGGTATGCAAAGGAAAAGCAAATCGCAGAAATTAGAAGCAAAGTGAGGATAAGTGGATCAAGATGGGGGGTGATAAAGCAGAGGGGCTAATGTGACCGTTTGACTGTTTTGACCTTCCGTTTTTTGTCTAAATAAGAAAAAAGAACAAATTACTTTGCGACACCTCAACGGATCCTGGGTCTTCCACGTATATGCATGAGCCTGCATCATGAGGTCAACACGCGTTTCGTACCCGATGTGTTTTATAGTTATTGGACTTTGATATGACTAAGGTCCTTTCCTCAATTTTTGTTTGCCAACAGGCCTTTTCCTCAATCTGAATGTGGGGGCTACATAATTTATAGAGATTATTCTAAAATATTTTGATTAATTATTTCTATTAAAAATATTTTTTAATGAAATTAATATATGCAATTTACATGAATGATTTGAAAAAAAAAAAGTAAATTTAGATGATAAAGTAAATTAAACCTTATATTAACAACTAAAAAAATTACTCTTCCGTTTTTAAATATAAAACTCATTTTATAATATAAAGGATCACAATAGTATGTTTTATACCTTTTACCTTCTTAAGTTTACTCAAGATATTATTTGATATTAAATATTCTCATTTTATTAGATTCAAGCCCGTTGGGATACGGGTCTAGGTTTTCTTCAAAAAAAAGGTTTTGCGCATGTCCGGCTTCATTGCACTTAGTAAACTTTTCTGTTATTTGAAATGGGCTCAAATTCTTCATTTTGTTAATAATAATAGGAAAAACTGTAATAAAGTCCCAAGAGTTGATTTAGTTAGTAAAGAGTCAATTCATAATCTATAAGGTCGTGAGTTAGAATCCCGTTATTGATGTGAGGACTTTGTTGATAGGCGATCTGTAAGTATTTCTATAAACACTCTCTGAGTCTGGAGATATACCCTGGCTCTGGTGAGTCCTCGGGGATCCAATTCACCTAAACTTTATTGTACAAAAAAAATTAAATACAAAAAAACTCTTAAAACCATCACATTAATCTGAAGTCTCAAAAGGTATCATTGTAAAAAAATTTATCTGTTTAATTACCAAATTGCTCTTTTTTAACGTATGAATTGATAGTTAAAAGTATAGTTATTAACAATTTAAAGTGTAATGATTAACACTTATTGTGGAAGATATTAATAATTCATGCATTTGCATTTTTGTAATGCGCTAAAAAATGTGTTACTAATACTTATCGCGATAGTTGTTAATCGTTACGCCTTAAGTTATTAATGACTGTTTTTTTAGTTATCAATGCATACTTAAAAAAAAGCAGTTTAATAATTGAACAAATAAAATCTTTTGTAATAAGATCTATTAGGACTTCAAAATAATTTGATAATTTGAAGGGATATTTTTATATTTAATTCTTTTAAATGGCACCTTAGTACAGTTTTCCCATAATAAAATGCCCTTTTGTTTTGTCTCTCATTAAACTATATTCGTGCCCAGGAATCTGCAGCTTACTTGTCGCCCTAAATTCTTTATTCTTTTGGTTATTCAGGTGAGAGAGAAATATTTAACCAAATGATCAAACTTCGAATATTTCTGAAGTGGGACACACGGCCTCCGCAACCCAACGAAGCCGTAAAACCAATCTGCAACAATCTGATGAGTCTTTTGTTTGGACGATAACACAGTTAATCCGCATACATTATTATGAAGAGAGAGAGAGAGAGACAGACAGACCCAGACAATTGATAAATTATTATTTGCCTATTTTTATTTTTTTGCCAGCTATTTATATTACATGTTAAGCCCATAGTTTTTTCGCCAACCAGCGATTGAAAACAAATTATTAATTGTTCAAAGGGCAATTATATTTTCAATTTTTTTTTTTGCACGAGAACGAGTCATGGTTCGATGTCTTAAAGCGAGTCATTTTTTTTTTTGGGGAAAATACATAAATTGACCATTAATTTTAAGCTTTTTTCACCGCGTTGTTTCTCAACTCTCACTGTAGAAAAATTACCACATAAATTTCTTCACTTTCACAAAATTTCATATTTATGATCATTTTACGTCCTTTCTCTTAGACATAATTCGCTAAATTTTATTAAACTACACGAAGGTTTTTAAAATTAAGTCTACCGAATTTTAAGTTCCTTATTGTCTTTTTTAAAAATAAACCTCATGATTGAAAAATTACAGCTAACGTCTTTTTTTAAGTTGTAAGAATATCAAAACTATGGCTGTTAAATCTTAAAAATTTTAATATAAACATATTTTTATTTGAAAAAAATTAAATCTGTTTAGGTCATATGATGCTAGCTTAGATAGAATGTGACGTCCGTGGACATGATATTAAGGATTCAGATTTTTCCGATGCATGGAAATTATTTTTTCTTTAAAAAAATAATAACTTGATATAATCGTTCATTCTAAATAAAATACTGTTAAGTTGGGTTCCTTGTGTGTGATTTTTCCCAGTTATCATTTCAAAGCAAAATAGTATAAAGCCGAGCTTCGCTTATGGGCTACAGGATCTTCTTCTTCCTTTCTTGAAACGCAACGAAAGAGGAGAGAGAGTGAGTGAGAGTGGTTATCTATTTGAACCTTTACACCGCGTTGCTTCTCTGTCTTTCGCTCGCACCCCAAAAGCTAAATACCAAATCAAACCCGTCAATCCATCTGTCTCTATCTCATTGTGGCTTCCGCTTCCCCCACCAACGCATACTCAAAGCGTCAATCCCATAAAAAGAGAAGCGTGAAACCGAAAGGTATCTCTTCTTTTCTCTCACCTTAACACCTGTAATTTCAAGTTCTGATCTGCGTCTAATTTTGGTTCGCCAATCTGTCATATCCTTATTTCTACTTGTTCGGTTTATTCCATTTCCCACTATTTTTGTTTAATCTTGTTTACCCGTTTGTATTTTCAGGACTTTGCTAGATTTTCCTATATTTGGCTGAATTGTTAGCTCATATTTGCGCACTTGGTTGTTAAATTGTTGTTTGCTTTTGTGGGTTTTGATTCTCTTAATCTTTTGGGTCCTTGGCTGTCGTGCGTTTGTCAAAATGGAATCGGATTGCTGATTTCATTTCTGGGTTGTGCTTCCCATTGATAATTGCATTTTAAAATTTCCGTGTTCCTTTTTGATGGACGAAAGAGACTTCCGTCGTCGTAATCCGATGGTAAGATATGTACATGGTATTATCTCCATTTATTTGGTTCTTTCAGGCGCAAATATCTGTTGAATTGTTCAAAGTCTTACCCGATGATTTTTTTTCCTCCCCCAACCTCTGGTTTATTTTTCAAGCTTTTCTGAACTGCTACTTATTCCCCTCAGCCGGTTCCTATGTGTTACATCTCAATCTGAAATTCGTTATATGTTGAATGTATCTGCTCAAATGTAGGATTTTGACTCAGCTCTGTTCAGAACAGAACACAATAATTTTCTGGACCCATTGGACAGTGAATTCTATTCTGTTGATGTATTTTCGTAATGATCCTTTAGAGGCACTAGAGCTTCTCTGCAATATTTCAAATATCTTATTCTAAAATTTCTTCGTTTATTTATGTTTGACATACACGTATTTAGGGATGGCATTGAGCGAAGATTTTATTTTTAATTTATGGTTGGTAAATTTTTTACTTCATGTTGATGGAAAATGTGTTGGGGGAGTTGGACGACGTTCCTGCATTAGGAACCAAAAATGTCAAGCATAATGTCTGGTCGTCCATTACAACCATTCTCACTTTAATTGGAAAACGCTTGCGCCAGATAGAGAACTTCTTGTCAACTTCTCCTTGACCATTACCAATTTATTATTATTTTTTTAATGACATCTTTTATCAGTGATTTTTTCTGTTGCTTCTATTAAGTAAATTGCTAAATAACTGCTGACAAACTCATAACATTTCAATATAATTGACAGTAGTAGATTATGTATTTGTTCAGGAAGTTCAGTTTTCAAGTGTTTCTGCATTGAACCTCTGTTCATCTATGTTGGGGTTATTAATGCTTTCTGTGGCATGGTGCAGGCACATGCTTCTCCTCCTAATTACTTTGTTCGCCTGGAGAATACAGCTTCCAAAGACGATTTATATTTGAGAAAGAGGACCGGGATGCGTCGGTGGCTTTGTTGTTCTTGTCATGTTGAAGAGCCTTACCCTTCTGAAAACGAGCACCTTAAAAGCCCAAGGAATTATGGAGATGGTAGGTCTTGATATGTCTCAGTCTGTAGTTGCAGTAAACTTCTTGATTGGAAAACTGTAAAGGGAGAGTTCTGCTTGTCAAACTGAAAAAAAGGATAGTTCTGCTTGTCAAACTGAAAAAAAGGATAGTTCTGCTAGTTTATGTCATTGAACAGACTTTATCCATTGGTTCAACTTCACATTTCTGCTGTCCTTAAATTGCATGGTTTCTTTCAGGTTAAAAGTCTATATGAATATGACAACAGGGGTCTAATGACTTGTGTGTTATGTATGACTCAGAATGATATTGGCATGTGTTTGTAATATAATATGTTTTCAATCATTGCTTAATTTCAGTTTGCTGCTTTATGTCCCTGTAAATGCTTCTCATATGCCATATTTTATGTATTTTCTAGGTAACCCAAAAGGTTCAAAGGCTTCAGCTCCTGTTAAAGCTGAAACACAAAAGGCTGCACCACCTATTGAAGTGCCAGCATTAGCTTTAGATGAACTGAAAGAAATGACTGACAACTTTGGATCGAAGGCATTGATTGGTGAAGGATCTTATGGGAGAGTATATTATGCAACTTTAAATAATGGAAAGGCTGTTGCTGTGAAGAAGCTTGATGTTTCTTCGGAACCTGAATCCAATGTTGAGTTTTTGACCCAGGCATGTCTTGAACTTTAAAACTTTTGTAAATTATTGCTTATTGTCTTGACGTTAATTTCTAATTTGATGTTCCTTGTTTTAGGTTTCTACCGTCTCAAGAATGAAGCACGAAAATTTTGTTGAGCTGCATGGTTATTGTGTTGAAGGAAATCTTCGTATACTCGCATATGAGTTTGCAACCATGGGCTCTCTTCATGACATATTGCATGGTATGTTGTGCCATTTCATTTGTGGACCTTTTCTTCCAAGAATTTCCCTGAAAAAATTTGGTCCTTTCTTGCTCTATAGGTAGGAAGGGAGTTCAAGGGGCACAGCCAGGACCAACCCTTGACTGGATGCAACGAGTTCGAATTGCAGTTGATGCAGCAAGGGGGTTGGAATATCTACATGAGAAAGTTCAGCCGCCTATCATACACAGAGATATCCGATCAAGCAATGTACTAATTTTTGATGATTACAAAGCAAAGATAGCTGATTTTAATCTTTCAAATCAGGCCCCTGACATGGCTGCGCGTCTTCATTCCACTCGAGTTTTGGGAACTTTTGGCTATCATGCTCCAGAGTAAATTTCCAAGACCTCCTTATTTTCCATTTTATATATTTATGTCGTTAATGTTTTGTTTTGGTGAGATGTTTTTAATTCTTTTTTAATCTGGCTTATCATTTTTGGACACCACTGCAAACTTATAACCTCTTAAGTGCTCTCAACTGTTTAATTTGGTGATTATTTTGTTAGATGTGTTTTAAGACATGGACATCTCTTGCAAGTTATAACCATGTTTCCCCCCGATTTTTTGATTTGATGCATGAATTTGTGCTTTAAAGTTTTGCCCCACTTTCTTTCCTTCAAGTATGGGTGTTGTTATTAATTTTTAAAAACATCATGTATTATATTGTACATCTGTTTGATTTATATGCTTTTGGAGATTGTTGCAATTTTGGGGGATGTGTGACATCTATGTCCTTTTTGTTATGATCGATGACGTTTTATTCCTTTACCCCCCTATAACCACATCAGCTCTTCGGTCTCTGTTTTTGTGACTTGAGTGTTGTATTGGTAATGAGCTCATTTTGTTGAACTTTACAGGTATGCAATGACTGGTCAGTTGACTCAAAAAAGTGATGTCTACAGTTTTGGTGTTGTTCTTCTTGAGCTCCTTACAGGGAGAAAACCTGTTGACCATACCATGCCTCGAGGACAGCAGAGTCTGGTTACATGGGTTAGTGCACCTGCTTAAACTTACCCCCCCTATATGTTATGATTCTTCTGCATTATATTTATAGTACCTACGTCTTCTCTCTCTCTTTATATATTCTTGTTGTAAACAAATTTGGATAGGCTACTCCGAGATTGAGTGAAGATAAAGTCAAACAATGCGTGGATCCAAAACTGAAGGGAGAATATCCTCCCAAAGGAGTCGCAAAGGTATCTAACTTCCCTCCCTCTTTTCCCCTTTCTCTTGGACAGTACTTTAGAACTTCTATTTCGGTTCTCGATTAAAAGCATATGGAGGGAAGTTTTTGGAAGTTTCTACTTCCAAGTTCCAATCATGCGTGTTGGGTTGTAATTGCAAGTATCATCCATTTGTCATGATGTTATTGAGATCCCCCATAGCAAATATTTAAAGAGCTGCATTCTGGTTTTGTACCTTTTTCTCTATAAAAATGGTGCTTGGTCCAATGGAAAAGCTTGATGCTGACTATGATTACCATTGTGACTTTGCAGCTGGCGGCTGTTGCAGCACTTTGTGTGCAGTACGAAGCCGAGTTTAGGCCAAACATGAGCATCGTGGTCAAGGCGCTGCAACCACTTCTGAAGGCTCCTCCTGCTCAAGCACCGGAAACTTGAAAACAAACTAAACCCACTCTTCTTCCAACTTCTTGGAATCTGAGTTGTCTGCACAGTTTGGTTCTACCATCTCCGGATTTCATCAAATACTTCATGCACACATTCGTATATAGACATATGTTTTTAAATTTTTTCGAAGATTGGATTGGGTGTGTAGGATTTGATTGGTCCTTATCATTTCATTTGTTTAGATTTTGCATTTCTGGAATTGTACTTTGGAGTGCCGAGTTTTAAAGAGACAGAGGAAACCATGGGGTTTGGGTTGTGACGCACTAATTGCTGACTTCTCTCCTATTTATGATTCCACGCTGATCTTCCCTTTTGTTCTTCAGATTATCATTGGGCTTTTCATATATTTGTATGTGTTCTCTTAATTTGCTGCCCCTGTTCAGTGCCTTGTTGCAATTTCACGGGTCTGAGCTATGCATGTGTGCACCAATGGGGCAAATACATGTTTTATTTTATGTGCAAGTTCTTTTAATGGGAAACGATACTTTCATTACAAACACAAAACTAACACAGTACCAACAGAAGGCATTAGTCTTGAGTTTACTCTTCCATGTCAAGCTGCTCACCAGAATACGTAATTTATTGTGCATATGCATGTATAAGTGAATCTGTGAGGATGTTGGGCGTTAAAGTAATTTGGAAGTTACGGGCGGGATCTTTTTTACACAAACAACGTACTATTATCGTTTTCTCGAAAAGCAAGCTCTCTTGGCTCTGCGAATCTTGGATGAGGACCGATGCCTTTTCTTTTTTTTTGCCTATTTATATTTTTATATAATTCTAAATTAATTATCATAATTTGAAATTTTATAGTCGATGTTTATTTAAGATTAATAATAAATAAAAAAATCCACATCATATAAAAATCATCTCATGATTTTCCAAAAAAGATTAATTGTTTGCCAATGAAGGTCCAGTTGCATGGAGATTTCAAATCAACCTCAGCCCTTACACGTGCTTCCTTTTTTTTTTTTTTTTTTTGAAAGACCGGTGATTGAAAGAAAATACTTGGCTTGTCTTTTCCGCGCCTGGGGGCGGCACGAGTGAAAATTGCTTGATTCCCAATCCAATGACGAAACTGAAATTGGCGATAAACAAGAAGCAGCAATTTGGGTTAGAGTCACAGAAGCAAGCAAATTTACATCTACATGTCCTCCTCTCCCTCTCCTTCTTCCCAACATGTCTTTCCTTCCTCTATTCCTCTCTGTAGTCTTCAATCCCCCGTTGTCTCTCGTTGGTTCCGTCCTCGCCCTCGTTCTCGCAGACGGCTCAAGAACCTCACCAACCTACCCACTCTCATCTCCACCAAAACCTCTTCCGATCCTAAGCTTCAAACTGTCATCGACATTAATTACCTGACTGCCCAAGCTTCCTCCTCTTTCCGTACTCTTTTCCCTTCTCTGGAGTCCTATCTCAGCGATTTCGTTTCTTCCGGTGTAGAGGCTTATAGGGATTTACAAACCTTAATCACCATTGATGAAAACCGTAGAGTTGTGCTTTCTTGTCGCCCTTCAACGCTGCATTTTATTGGCACTGCAGCGGTTTTGAGCTTCGTCTCGATTTCTATCTTGAGGGCTTTGATCAAGTTGGTTTCTCGGTTTCGGCTTTGGGGTCGAAATGCGTCTGCGGACGCTCCCTTGGTGCGGAGGGACCGGAGTCTTGGGGGGAAAGAGGTCATTGTTGGCTGGAACAATAACACCAACCCTCACTCGAGGGTCTCAGCGAATCCATTATCACCGTCTCAGATGTCTGTGCCGGGCATTCCGAAGAGAGCCGCTGAGAGTAGAGTACGGGTTGAAGTGAAGTTGCCCCAGTGGTGGCCGACTCGAGTAACGCGTGCCGTTTCGACAGAATACGAGCAGGAATATAGAAGGGATGCTTACAGAGTAGTTCGAGGTACGGCTTTTCTTTCTGAGATTTTCTTTTGTCCACTATGTGGTTTTTCGTTTTGCTCAGTCTCTTGGGATCTCCTGAAACTCTTATAAATGAAAGAAACGGGAGATAAGAAGTGGATGAAATTTCTGATTGTTTCGGTCTGACAAACTCATTTCTCGCTTTGTAGGATTGGTAATTTTCATAGTCCACATCATCTTACGCTAGCAATCTCTGGCATATATAACAATCTCGAAAATATCTAAATTTGGTCGAGGGCTGTGACGAGTCTGCATGAAGTCGTTTCATTTGACAGCTTGATTCATGGTTCCATGTATATGATTAGAACGTCATAAAAACACAAGCACTCCTCCTGATTTACATTCTGGATCTTATGTTTTGTATGTCCCATGGTCCGTTTCTCTCAATCTTTTTAGTTCAAGTCTGATGTGGTCACATAAGGAGCATATTGATGTAAATGTAATGCTTTGCTTTGTTTGGTGCAATCCTGTTTCCGTATGCACCATTTCTGTTCTTCAGTGTCCCTTTTATGACTATCTATCTGATGCGATCTTCTTGGGAAGCCTTTTCAAGCTATGCTTTATTTTGTGCAAAGCTCCTGAGCATTAGGTTGAGATGTGTTAGTTGATCCAAAGAGTCCAAACGCCCCCCCCCCCCCCCCCCAAAAAAAAAAAAGAAAAAGCCCCCCACACAAAAGAAGGCCGTGGGGCAGCACTTTTTTTGTCTACCATAACACACACACACACACGCCTTGTATCCCTGAGCAATTTGCTTTGCCCTTGTACTATGATTCTGATTCTTATTATTTTTAAAGGAATTTGTACGATGGCCAAATTAGAGTGAGCTTGTTATTTGATAAAATTTTTTTTGAAGATGATGTAAATAAAAGTTTTTGGAAGATGATGTAAATAATCCCTGATGTGGCTTCTGTCATCTCGATTGGAATAATAGCTCTGTCAAGTATTTTGTCTGTTGTATAACTTTCATTTTGCCATCTCTTGTTAAATATGATTTTATATATATACTTATCCTTTTTGTAGGTAAAAAACCATTCCTGATTTCCATACTTTACTATCCTTTAAATCAAAATTTCAACTTATTCACTTAATTTCCAGCAATCAAGGATAGTAGAATGGGCGGAAAGGACATCAAGGAGGACGAGATACTTCAAGTCAGTTTTTTGGTGATTTACTTGATTTTCAAATGATGTATGTAGCTGGGCATAGTATTTTTGTTTTTCTAGGTTAGGAATTATTTTATCTATATAAATGTTATGCTTCCATCAGGAAGCTTTTTGTTCCTTGATAAACTTTTCAACCTCTGCTTCATAAAGGTTACCATTGGCTCTCTTTCCTAACATTCTTTTGGAAATAGTTTGTTGCTTCTGGAAACTACTTTTGTTTTCCCTTTTTATTTAACAAAAATGCTGTGTATACAGCACATATTTGTAGTATTTGCACTATCTTAAATATTTGATTACTAAAACAATTCATATATTCGGGGGTTAGCTTAGATTGTAAGGGGGATTGTATTTTTGAGCTGTATATGATTGAAATGCGTTCATGCCTTATCCAACCATTTTATAACACATTGAAATCTTCTTTGCCACTACACATGAGCAGTTACGTCAAATTTGCAGAACTTCCGGAGTGCAAGTATCTGTTGACCCGCCAAACCTACGGGATTCCTTGTATCGAGCGTCTGTTGAATTTGTTTTGAATATTTGTGGCAGGTATGTTGTTATACCATTGCTCCTGCATTTATGACATCCTCTTTCCTTTTACTGTTAGTCATCTCCTTTTGTCTATGCTGATTAGTGCCGGTTCTGTAAATTATGTAATTACTGGTTATTTCATCTTTTCAGGGCACCAAGGTACTCTACTTCAATTGAGATTAATGGTGAGGATTCTCGAGAATTTCTTGCTGGGTTTGCTGAAAACATTGGGCTTGAAAATATTCGTGCTGCAACAATTGTGTCTGCCGCTGTTGCTGCACGTACACGCTCTTGTCTTCTTCAGGCCTGGGTACTTTACTGCCATAATTCTTGCGATATAATATTCTCGTTTCTATTTGAATCTTAATCAAATCTCATTTCCAAAATTAATTATAGGCAAAAGCAGTTAAAGTATTGGTTTTCTGTATTAACTTTTTGCGAATGTGCTAACCGTTTATTAACTGTTTGGAGCTGACCATAATATCTCATGTTTGCAATATTTTGAAAATTACAAAACCTTGTGATGAGGAAAATTTACCTGTAAAAAATCTATGATTTTTTTTTTCCTTGGTTACTAACCTTTTCCTTTACAAGTTAACACAAAGTGAACTATGTATCACTCCACTTTATTAACTTCTTCATTTATTGAAGTACTGTTAATGTATATGCTAGTGATTTTTTCTTTGTTGACTGAATAAGAAAGTCTTTCGTTGAATCTAATAATATTTAATTCTTAGTCTATATAAAGACAAATGTGATTTTGTGCCTTTTTTTCCCTGCCAAAAGTAGTGTAACTTTCATGTTTGAATCCTTGAACTTTCAAACCGTCCGTGTTTCTAGAAATTTTGTATGGATCATATTGATTTTTTTTCCCCCTTCATAGTCATGCTTATACTTGGTGTGCTTTCAATCACAGGCTCTGGAAATGCAAGGTAAACATGAAGAAACTAAGTTGGAACTGTCAAAAATATGCCGCCTTCTGCGTATATTTCCTCCTGAGGATTCCTCAGTAAGTGTCTTTAACACTGTTTTTTCCCCCCCGGAGGCAAAGTTTTCTGTTTTAGCACGGTTAGTCTTGTGGGTTTCCTCCAACGATTATTAAAATTTGAGGGGGTTGCTTATGAGATGGTTTTCTTCAATTTTATTTTTTAAAAGGCATTTATGTTTTGTGTACATCCTATCTAGTCATTTGTGTTACTGGGCCGGTGCCTCTTGATTTCGGAATTAAGGTTTGTTACTTTAATTTGTGTGATTTTAATTTAATTATCATTAACTATTTAACTTGTTTCTTGCTTCTCCTACGCTGCTGATGCAGCCAGGACTGGTTTTTGTATTTGGAATTTGTTTACTATCACGCTGGTGATGCTTGCGAATAAGTGGACATGGTTCACCCTTTCAGAATCTGCTATTAACATTTGTTGTGGGTGGTCTCTGCAGCCAGAAATGGAGATGGTGGCTCGGGGCTTGGAGAAGCACTTGAAACTAGAACAAAGGAAACACCTCATGGATATTTTTGCAGGAGTTTGTGGTGAGGCAAGTCACCAAATTGCAAGAGAAGCTCTTGGTTTGGTACGGATCTTTTTCCCTTCTTTTGAACTTGTCTCAATATGACAGATTTATAGTTGTGATCACAATAACTGAATAGTACAGTAAAAAGTTCTAGGAAGGAACTTCCCCTTGCTTCCGATGTTCTCGGCAGGCACTTTGATTGCTCATTTAAAATTTTCTTTCCTTATGGCGAGCATAGATTTTCGGGTTACTTTTATGGTGAACTTCACGCATACACTTTGAATTATATTCTGCCTCTATGAGTTGGTGATGGCTTGAGACATTATAGAACTTGCGGGTGCTAAGCTTGTTATTCAACCCTACTGTCATTTCATTTGTCATTGTCGTTCGCCTTTTACTTAGCGACATGTCAGAGAACTCTCCTTTCTTTGAAATGTAGAATAATGTTTATAATGCAAGCCATTTTTCTAGTTTATGTTTGATTTCTTTATTAATTTCAATCTGTGCTCTTCTTCTGTGCAGATACATCTGCCAAATTGCAGCGATCAATTTGAAGACAGAATTCTTTGAGTTTAAGTAAATCCCCATTTTTCAACTTGTATTCTTTTAAAAATTTGTAGTTCATTTGATCGCTTAGGTAGGTTATTTGTTATTTATATTATTTGATAGTAGTATCAATAAAGCCCGAGGGGTTCCCCTGGGAAGAAACGGCTATTAGAGAGGCAAATATTTAATTAAGGATGTTTTTAGAAAGATTAGACATTTTAAAGATATAAACTAATCTTCACGACAAAATATAGAAGTTTTGTTTAATCACATCATTCATTAGTTGTACGTTTAACTTCAAAACATAATTACTGCAAGATAAAGTAGTGTAACTATCAAGTTTTTCCGTTTCTTAAAGATCATTTTTTGGCCAATTCAAAATGAGATCGAGTTTGAGCATTACTTTACAAATTAGGTGGACATCTCTTATTGAAGAAATTGATATATTACTTTCATATAAGAACTTGAGACTTTTATTTTGATATTAAATATAAGATTCTAATAAGATTTTAATATATTTTATTTCTTATTTATCTTTTTTAAAAAAGAGAATTCTTGTAATGATGGTAGTTTTAAAATTTTTTTTAAAAAAATCTATTTATCACAAATAATTTAACTTACCAAACTTGGTTAGTATAATTAAATTAGTTAACTAATTTTTCTATTAAAATCCAGAAGTAGTATCATCCGTGATTTAGAGTAATATAACTTCATAATTTTACTTCTTTTTTCAAAGATTACACCCCATCAAGAATTACTCCGGCGACAATGGTTCCATTACTATCGCCGTCTTAAGAACTATAATTTTAAATACATGATTAGTACAAAACATGGATACATGAATATGAAAACTTAAGCTTTAAAAAAGTAACAGACAGTATGGCAAGCATATTGGCATGATTTTTCCCCCATGCAACAAAAAGCAGTAGCCACGTTCTACTTTTCAGCCGTTGTTTTCATATAACAAAGAAAGACCAAAATCATTATTCATTCGTAAATGGTTTAAAAGAATAACGCATTAAAGGGGTTGAGGTGAGCATTAAAAGAAATAAAAATATGTAAAATAGACAAAAATAAAATGAAAGGTCAGACAAAAAGAATAGAGCACATGCGCCAAAAGTACGAAGCTGTTTCCTATTTCTCTATCAAAAGTCCTGAACTGCTCATCAGCTTCTGTAGATTTTTGCAGTTCTCTATTAAGCAGGTAGAGAAACTCTTCTATTTTTGCTTTATTTTGACGTAAAAATGTGTGCACCAATGCTACCCTTCGATAAATATTACCAAAAAATTTCCTCGAGGAAGATTCCTGCAACAATATATAAAAGAACTCATTCATTCCCAGAGCGCACAACAGCTATGCTACGCAATGACACAACTGCATATACCCCTTACTAAGCACAAAACTGATTTATATGAAAACCAAACCATGCATCCATAAAATTAAACTTAAAAAAAAAAAACTAGGATTTGAGAAAAGCAAATAATATAAAAACAGGAAAAACATACTGTGGGTCAATCTATGTGGGAAGAAGCGGCTGTCTCTCATCATGCCCGACACGATGACTAGCCTGTACATTAGCAGCAATGAAACCTAAATCAATGAACACGATGTATTAAAAACCACAAACGAAAAGCAAAGTGAACAAAGATTTTCACCTCTTCATTTGCTCCAGCAGCCATATTGACAAAAGAGTCCTTAGTCCTGGAACAAAAATTAAATATTTGTAACCTCAAAGGAAGAGGGAGAGAGACATCTTCCAAAAATTTAATTGCATTAAAGCCCCTCTATAAAATCCAATGCACTAAAATTTTTCAGAAACTGAAAAAAGAAAACTCTTGCTGGAAAAACTACTCATGTCATTGCCTCATACAAAGCAACATGGCAATCACAGAGTAAGTAAAGAAATTCACAAGTACCTGTGTGAGTCATGAACATCACGCAGCTCCATCAAGCCATTTTGTTGATCATCTCGGACTTTTGAAAGGGGCGAAAAGAACTACAGACAAAATGTGAAAATGCGATACAAAAAATGTTGTTAGAACTGTTCGCTCTAAAAATGCTTATAGCTTGCAAACTTGCAAAATTCACCAAATTCAATTTACCTGGTGCATTGAGATGAAGACAATAGAAATCCCTAAAATAAAGTTCATTGTTAAAGTATGTCCGAATAATGCAGCAGAAGCTATGCCAGTGAAGATTGTAGCAACTGTTGAAGAGTACTTCTTCAAAATCGTATCTGAAGACATAAAGTGGGTTGTTCAGAAAAAAGAAGCAAATAAAGTGTTCATTCATACAGCACAAGGTAGATTTCAGATAAACAAGCAATTTGTTTTTAGGTTTTGGTGGAAAGCAATCTAATATAATAAAAAACATAACTATTGACCTGCATATTTAAAGAAAAAGGATGATAGAATCCCCTGGGCAGCATTGTTAGCTATCAAAAGCATGGTGGCTTTTGAATGACCTTGCAGAATATCAAAGCTACTTGGACCTGAAAAATGTAAAGCAACATCCAAAGAACCAGTTAACAGTTTTTTCACCATCAGATAAAAGCAATAAACCTGGCTCCATTTGAACTGTCCAAAATTTAAAGTGATATCAATATTTCATCTGTTAGCGTAAATTTTAAGTAACGTGTAATTAAAAAAAGGATTTTGAGACTAAAAAAAAGAGACATGCTTCCAGTTTTTTCTCTTAATTGAAGCCATTTGCTTGAAGCTCTCACAAGATCCAGAAGATAGAGATCCATGTCTCACCCTTCACAATGGCAGTGCCAACTATTCCAAGAAAGTTGAATATAGCTCCATACCCATATAAGAATAAGTTCTGCAAATCAAGAAACTCTAAATTAGTATAGGGAGAGTGTAATTGTAGAGTGCTATACTTGAAACTCTCCTCTTTTCAACTTGTTGATAATTTTGCAGTTAGGAAATTAAGCATTTTGTTAGTCTCTTTCTCAGTTTTGCTTTGGATTGTTCCCTTCTCTAGTGCATTAGAAAGTGCCAAAACTTCCAACCAAAACTCCTATATATCCCCAAACCCTCAGGCAACGTAACCATCGAAGTCAAACCCCAATGGCTTGGGATTTTTGACAATTACAATATATACTGTAGTGCACTTCACGTCTAATCAAGACATTCAATAATATTGAAAATATTCAAACAATCAAAACAGGAAAGTTGGTAAACTGTTGATCATGAAAAAAGAACAAAAAGCTAGTACAGTTTATTTCTAGACCATTCAGCTAGAGAATAGGATGAAAGTTTACACTCATGCGGTAAGACATTTTTCAACTCTCTGCAACACTGTCCAGTCTGAATCAGTATATAATATAATGATGGAAACGTTAGAGACTTCACCTGAAGATAAATGCTAGTATCATATTGGCTCTTCAAAGCATACTCGTTGTAAACAGAGGCCAAAGACGGAACAGTCACCTGCAAAATAATTCCTTGGTTCAAAAATCAACAAAATGAAGGTAATCTGAATATCTAAAACTGCAAACTGATCATATATACTTTGAAAAATATCCCGCACAACAATAAGATAAAGAACAGCCAAAGAACAAATAACCAACATACTTACAAATATACATGTATAAACATATGCACCCATTGTGATGGGAAGACCCAGAGCTGTAGTTCCTTCAGGAAAAGATTTCAGCTGATTGACACTTATGCCAATAAGCAACAGCGCAAGAGCCTCCCACTGCAGTCAGATAATGAATCATTTTTGTGGGTAAACGTGGTACTCAAGGATTAAGCTCAACTCGGATTCAAGCAAGAATTAAAAGTTAAAACTTGCCAGTAAAGATCGAGATAATAGCTACACAGACATTTCTTATTCATATTAACAAGACAATGGGCTCAAACACAAACCTGAATAATCGAAAAGCGGCGTCTCATAATCATCTTTAACAAAATTGCTATCACTAAAACCTGCACATGCAAAGTCAAACATGAGAAATTCAGTTAAAACGAACCATCAAGAACAAGAATTTTCCCACTTATTTTGAATAATTGTCACACAGACGAGTAATGCCCCATCTTGAATAAGGCATGCACTAGTAGTTCATTTAATATACCACAGCCCACAAAAATGAGATTACATAAAGGTATCAGTTCCTCAGCTTCTATGACAGTACATGCAAGAAGCATCTCCCTAAAGTCCCTCCACCACATAGTTGCTCAACTGCCTTAACACATCATGGAATCTTATATCCTCATAAACAAGAGGGGGCACATAAGAGATACAACAAAATACAATAGTTAGAAAATACCATTCTATAAACTTAAGCTTATGCAGCCATTGGTTATATCATGGTGCCCCTAAACATTGACGCTAACATAAGGCCAGGCTAAGAAACAAAAGAAAGAATAAAGGAGTAAAACGAGAGGATATAATAGAAGAGAAGTGGAAAAAATAACTTTTTAACTGGTAGTTTACAATTGGAATTATTGTACAGCGAAAATATGTTGAACAGATAGTAACTGTGCGCAGGCTGTAATCAGGCAGACCATAGTCATAATAAAGCTTTGACACCCTGTACCTTGAACTATAAATAGAGGATTTCATGTAGTTAGACTCAAAGACCTATTTCATTTAAAGGGTTTCCTCTTCCTCTCTACATGCAACACTTTAAATGAAATGTGGTCAATGAGTCAAACCTGCATGAAATCCCCCACTACGAGGCCAAGATTCAAGGCATTAAAGCTTCATTGTGACTATCTAGTCAGCATATTTACACAGTGCAATAATTTCAACACTGCAGTGGGAAGAATCAGAACCCCATCACTAAAGAAGCACAATGAGCAAACTCAGTAAACTATTACCAATAATGCAAATGTGCTGCCCGAAAGCACAGCAAATAACAAATTACCTTCAAATTGCTTAGCATCTTCACGGTGGCAGGATTAAAATAAAGCTGCATGAAATGTGATATCAACCTGTCAGACACTAAGAAATATGAAGTCCAACATACAAGAGCTGTTTTCAATGCATAAATTGTGACAATAGCAAGATAGACTGTAACATGGTTCAACACTTAGCTTTTCTTTTCTTTTCTAAGAAATAAAGGTAGTTGTAGGATTCCAAAAAAGTCAAATGACACAGGCACAGGCAAGAAACCAAGAAAGTCTCCCCAACCATTTGCATAAGACAGGTAGTTATGACGTCGTCAGTCAGATCACAATTCCATCAAGCTAAGGTTCTTTAATGTGGCATTAATTTCTAAACAATTTCATCTAATTAGGCTTAGAGGTCTTCAACACAAAAAGAATGTCAAGGCTTAATGATGGCGAGCAGTCTTCCAATATATCATATTTCGTTGGAACACAATGATGATGAAATATTTTCTAGGGGTCCCTATGCCCTTCAATTTAGCATGGGGTAGGGTTTGATTTGTCGCCTCCCTCTGGTGCCCTGCTCATGGCTTTTTGTAACAAGTTTTTGTCTGATACACATAGGGATTGGAGGACTTTAAAAGAGATTCAAGTGTTCATAATAACAGCAACTGAATTCATTGACGCATAACAGAGTAATAGTCAGTATTATACCAAGGACTAAGAGTACCTGCATAATAAACTTCAGATAGTTGTTTATAGCATACAGAAGCGCTGGAACAGCAAGAAGAACATTGTTGCGAGCTGCCTGAAAATAATAAGATCACAACATACAGGATAACTATTAAGAAAAATCTTCCTGTTTGTTAATTAAAAAAAGGTAATAAAAGATTAATGCCAATAAAGCAAAGATAAGAACGTCCTCTCTTTTCTAAAAGAGACTGAATGCATGCAGCACTGCTCACATTTTTAAGATGTCCTTTATTCGCATCAATGCTTCTACTTCATTAAACATCCGTTATCCAAAAAAATTGTCTAATATCATGAGTAGCAAAATATGACACAAATGTACTACAAGAATTATTTTATTACTTTATTTCAAAAAAGGCATGCCTAAGCAATCTGTTTTGCGCACCAAAAAGTAATCACGTGACAAAACATTGAAGAAAGTCGGACCAGCTGAATTAAGAGAAGGACTTCACAAACTCTTCTCACACAAAATTAGTAAATGCAAAATCTTCTATACCAATAGTACCTGCACAAACGTAGAAATTGAGAGAAGAGGCTTCTCCCCAACTTTTTTCTGCCTAGCCTGCAGAATTAAACACAATCATGCTGTCCAGTTTATTAAGAGACTCAGAGAAAGTAAATGTACAAAGATCAAAGAATCAAATTGTGCTAGTTCTGCTTTGATATTGGCATATATTATGATATTCTATGAACTTTGTTAAATCAGGAACATCTTGAATTTACATTTGGTAAGCTGCCAAGAAATGCTGCTTTGCTCAATTTAGCTGTCCCAGGATACATTAATAAACCTGCAACAGTTTATTGATAATTGCTATGTGTGTTTGGCTTCAGTTTGTTCTTTAAGATTTACTGCGTCAAGTGTTTTTCATTAGTATTAGCTACCACTTCGTGTTGCTATGATTTAGAGTATCATTCAGCCGAGTGGGCATTTCAGTATATAAGCAGTGCCAAATTTGATCCTGCAGTCCCTGATCATGGTCTTCATTTTCGTTTGAATTTCGAGTTTTCAAGTGTTACTTGATAAATGGTCCATCTAATTTACCTATAATACAAAGATTAAAGTATTAAGCACGTAGGATTACAACTCTATTCCTAACCCCTTCGCACAGGCCTCCAGCACACTGATCACTCATATGGTTTTTATCACCAGGATCAATTTTTCAAGGGATGTATTAATTGCTTGTGTTTAGCTTCCAAGATGTAAAGCCTAGACCAATTTTTCGATTCCATGACTTCTAAATTTGTTTCCATTCAAATCTTCAGCCTCCCACACTTGTTTCTTTCAACAAACATTACTACAAATAGGGAGAATAATAAATACTTAAATAAGGTACAGCTGCATTGCTACTCTGAAGGACTAAATAACTATGTATTCTCGTCATCCGGTTCAAATTTCAAACTAAAAAAACCACACTTCGTGGTTATTTGGTCCTTACTTCCTGAGATTAAGAATATTGAATGTTTGGTCCTTCCTTTTAATCCACCACTAAAATTCTTGCATAGATCCGCCCTAGAATCACCAAACTTAATATTCTAACTAGATATTGGGCCCCGTATGTTTCACTAAATCTAAGAATAATTTGCACTAACCACGGTTTATGCCCTCACACACCGAACACTCACTGTATGCCGTGCTCTGAAAATAAGCCACTACTCCCGGAAAAAAACCTCAAATAACTACTGATTTCTCCAAACAAATGTTGATCTTATTTCACACATGCTTCAAATAGGCAAATGCAAGTAACGCATAATACAAGATTAAGACGACAGGATACACCTGGATAAAAAAATAGGGAAATGTAAGATGTACCTGGATTAAAAGCATGACAATAGCAAAGACAACCTTTGTGACCTCTGTCAAAAAATTAACACTGATTGGGCTAAAATTGAATTTCCCATCCACCTTGGACATATAGACAAGAATAGGCTGCCGCACAAAGAAAATAAAACAAGTTAGTGGCTAGCAATAAGCAGGTTCTTTTTCTGCCCTACTATGATGAGATACTATAAACTGGGCACCATCCAATAAAATACACATTCAAACACTAAAACTAAAAGAGATGCCAACCAAGTATTAAAGTGCTTACTTTCCAGAAAAGAGAGAGAGAGTAAGATGTTGAATTACCCATCAGGCTAACTGCTAAGCATCCATAATGTTACTTATTAAGTAATATTCGATTCACTGACTATGTCTTGGCCCCCAAAAAAAAAAAGTCAATGACTATGCCATGGCCCCTAAAAAAAAAAAAAAAAGCAAATTCGATGTTTATACAAGAGCAGGCCCTGAAAAGTGTTAGTTATCCCTGCCATATGCATAGACAAAGAGCTTGACTAATTATACATAAACCTCAAGAATATCAGATTCAATTAGCCCTCAGCAACAAGACACGGGGGAATGGAAATTTTGTTTACACATCGAGATAAATTAATCACTAAACATATTATGCTTCACCTAACACTGTAAGGCGCCTTGAATATTGTTATGCTACAACTTATAACAATCCACAAGCAATTCAAGCGTGTTTGGTTACACGCCACCATGATTGGTGTGAAAACACGCAGTTAAAGGTTCAGTATACTCGCATGCAAATTTTCAGGATAGGATGGATTTTTTTCCTCCTGCGCCTCTCCAGCTTTTGGAAAAAAAAAAAAAATCAATTAAAAGGTAACAATCACCTGTAAGCCAACTAAGATGCAGTCACCGACAACCAAGAGGACATTAAGGGCACGCTGCTTGGATGATATCCTGCTTTTGTGTTTGTCATAAGCCCTTGATATAGTTCTGGGACTAGGAGAAACCAATTTTGAATGGCATACACTGCATTCTATCATCCCGTTCTTCATGTAATTGCGACTACTATCTGATATGAACAATAGGATCTGCAAGGAAAAAACTAAAAGTCAAGATAACAAGTTTACAACAACAACAATAATCATAATTCATATGTCGACGACTGAATAAATTATGTTTGACAATCGACGGCTATACTTGTTTTTCAAAACTATAAAATGTATAGCCATAAGATCAGCTAACCACGAATAATACACCAGGGAAAAAACGTATCCATTTTTCCTTCTCCACTTCGCAAGAAATTAATTCAGGGATTTAAGAAAATCCCTATGTGAAATCCATAAACGAATGAAAGCTAAAGTAAGAAATTCCACCAGATCTTGTTTCGGGAACTTCGAAAAAATCATTCAAACACAAAAGTAAAAACAAATCCATTAACACACTAAAGATCCCCTTTCAAAACGAAAAAAAAATTATGAATATGCAAAGCTCAGATCTTGCTCCAAGATGATGATGACACAAAAACCAAAAGAAAATTATGTATGATCAGGATCAACCTTCTAAGTTGACGAACCAGAAATCAACAATGACCCACCTAAATCGAGTCCAAACCGAGCGTTTAACCGAAAACTCGGTTTGATCTGCTGCGGCCGGCGCCGAAGTTCAACTAGCTGAATTTCCTTCGAGAGATGATAGTATGATTTCGGAGCCAAACAATGCCCGGACAAATCAGATTCGAATTCGAATGCGCTCTGTTTCAAACGAATCGGAGTTTAAATTCCGAGAGATATGCGAGGAATATGCATTGACACACGAGAGACAGGGGAATGTGCAATATAATTACGAGCTGCCGAGAGGGCTTGCTTTGAATTTACACAAACACGAATTTCGGGCGTTGTTTTCTGAAGGTGGTGAGGGGAAAAAAACTCAAAAAGTCACCAAAGGGGGACAATTAAAAAAAAAGGAGTCACCGATGCAACGTGACAGACCAACGAGGTGAGAGAAAATGCGAGGAAAGTAGTGGCGTGGAAGATGGCTCAAGAGTTGGGTGAGTCACTGGCCGCTTGGACTCATCACTACTCCATTAACCCACAAATGAAAATTGTAAAATTAGGGCATAAATTAGGAATTTCTGGTCGGCTGTTTCTTTCGCTTCAATTTTGTGATAAAAGCAAGTTTTGGGCATTCAGTAATTGCCAAGGATTGAAAGGGAACTTAAATACTCACTGTTACCGCATTCAATACCAACAATTGGCAGATTGTCCCTTTTTTTAAACAAAAATCTCTCCTTTTTAACGCTGAAATATGTTTTATGAATTTAGTATATTAAATAATATCCATTTTGAGGTAAAAAAAATGCTTAGTAGTACACATTTTGAATAATTGTATACTCTTAAATGCAATTATCTATGTCCATAAAAAATAAAATACATTGGTTTAATGCAATTATTCATGTTTATAACTTAGATGCACTTATTGAATAATTGTACATGCTTGATGCAACTATTCCCGTCCATAAACTCTTAAGTGCAATTATTCATTTCAAAATTATTCTGAATTTCTCACTGGTTTTAATGCAATTATTCATGTTTATAACTTATCCTTAAATATAATATAAAGGACATTAAAAACGTATCATTTTGAACTAACATGATTATTTATGTCCATAAAAAAGATAAAATAACTAAGAAATAAAATTAATGATTTGTTGAATACTAGTAATAGTAATATATTCACCCATATATCCGGGGGAAAAGAAAAAAAAGAACAGGTTACAGCACTTGCGAAGATATTAAGACTAAAAATCCCAGTACAGTGGAAGGAATAAGAATTTTGTACCGTCAAATATAGACCCCTTTCCTGTCTGGCTGTCTCCTCAGCCGAACCGCGAACTCCCTCCTTGCCTCTAGGTGGCGTTCATGGCTGCCTCTGCCTCCAAGCATCTCAACCTCTCTTCTTCTTCGAAGCCTCCCAAAATTCCCATCGACGAATCAAAACCCGCCATTTCCATTTCCATTTCCAATTCCGTTGTTTCTTCTGCTTTCACAATCTCTTACGATAACCTTTCCCTCTCCCGCGCCTCCCACCTCACTCGCCACGAGCTTATCAAGCGTCGTTTCCACTACCTCAGTCAGCTTTCCAAATGCTACAGAGACTTATACTGGGCCCTCATGGAGGAGCTCAAGGCCCAGTACAGAAAATACTGCTGGGAGTATGGGGTAAGCCCATTCAGGGAGGGAAACATGCAGGAAAGAGAGGGTGGCAATTTTGAAGGCAATGGTGAGAATAATGACTGTAATGGTTCAAATAGTCGAGCTGATTTGGATGTTGTGAACAATCACAGATGCGCTTTCGTGGGTTGTAAGTTGAAGGCCATGCCATTGACCAGCTTTTGCCATTTACACATTCTTTCGGATTCCAAGCAGAAGCTTTATAAGGCCTGCAATTATGTTATCAAGAGGTTTCTTTTTCTTAATGCTGCTTTCAATTTCCATTCATTCATTTGTCAAAAATATATTTATTGTTTGCCGGGATGCTTGTGAATTGGTGAATTGTGGTGTGCTGAAATGAATAACTCCATCGATGTGAGTGTTTGAATTATTGCTTAAATAGGTGGATTAATGTGTTTCTTCCTTTCAAATTCTGACAAATAGTCGTTGATGAGGGAATGACTTGGCAGCAAGCTTGCAGGTTTGAACCCTGAAGCTGGAGAAAATACATTAATAATACAGATAATGCCTTAGTTTCCATTGTTATTTTCTTTTCCTCAGGCTTTAGAACAGATCCCGTTCAAGTAAGGTCCTGATAAATGGGAGGATTCAACAGTGAAAGCTTGGGGAAATTAAGAGTTTTACTTAATTTACTTTTGGAAACCATGTAAATACTATACCTTGGTTTAATGAACATTTTCTGAACACTTAAGAGTCCATGTGTTATCTGGTACCATTTAAAAGTTTGTTGTTTGATATTGTTATAGAAGTTTTACCATATAGCTCAGTATTTGGAAACCCCTCCAACCGTGGGGGACAGAAATGCGACTGGTTCATGCAAAATGTTGTATTCAAGAACTTCGATGTTAACCATTGCTGATCTAGAGGTACGCTCAGTCTGTAAGTGATTCGGTTCTACCAATATTTTGATAAAAAGCGGTTGAATGGACTGTCGTCCATAAGTTTTTTATGGAAGCACAGCTGCTGGTGTGAATGCTTATCACTGAAGATGCAGTTATGTTATTTTGAACTTACTGAGTACTCTCTTGGTATAGAATGGTCAAGTTATGGATAGAACATAGGTTCTGATTTCTCTTAGATATTGCCATCGGATACTTCTGGGATTGTAAAAAACATTCTCCTATTCTCATTTATGAATCAAAAAGAAAGTGTACTAGATAAGGACACTGAAGTACAGAAAGACACAGTTTAGTACGCAGAGCAGATTTTTTTTCCTTCCTTCTTGAGTTACAATGGAAAATTGCACTTTTTTGTGCTTGTATTTGATTATGGACAAATATTCCAGTGATTTTTTTTATTTTTTTTTTTGGATCATATTGATGTTTCCGTTGGCAGCCCTTGGCCTTTTTATTCTTGTGGTGGGTGATGCCTAAACATGGTTGCTTACCGTCTTATAGAACTTACAACTTTCTTCTTTTGTGCCTGATTGCCTTTCGTCTCTTGTATTACCAACAGCAATGAGAAGACATGATCTTAGATTGAATTTTTTTTTTTTCCGGTTCTTGCGTTACAATGTTGTTTCTGAAATTATCATTATAAAATAGATTTTACTTAATTATTATTCGTTATTTCCATATGGATGGATTTCTAACAAATGTGATCAATTTTTTGCTAAAAGAATATTAATAATGGCTGCTTCTTGTGATGAATGAATTGGAGAGATTGAATTGTTGATGGGATATGCTTGTAATGGATTTTCTGTTTGTATTTCAGTGCCCAGGCTGGACCTATAACGTGCGGAAAACCTATATTGAGATCCACAACCCCTTCTCTCTGCAGCGTCCATTTCCAGAAGGCTCAGAAACATCTCACGAGGACCTTGAAGAGGGCAGGCCTAAACTACTCATCATGTAAACTGGCTCCTAAGTTTCATGTCATGGTCGCAGAATATGTTCGTCAAATTCAAATGAGAAGAAAACAACTAAAATCAAATAGAAGAATTATAGTGAAGGAAGAAAAGGATAACTGAGGCTGCAGATAGTGGTTGCAAACTCATCTCTAATACACAAGCGGCGGAAACCGGGAGGTGAGATGTAATTCTAACAATATAGAGTTCACCAACTTCTGTTGTAACTTCAATTTTTTCGTTTTTCTCTTTCCCTCTGCTCGTTCAAATATTTACCATGGTTCCCTTCATTTGATTTGGCAGCAAGCCACTTTCGGGACTTTGTAGAGTTGGTTCACAACAACCCCACTGATCCAATGTTTGACTTATACTTTTCTTTCTTCTTTTATTGATTGGGAACATTACAGACCACGCTTGGCACCTTTTGTACCGTACCGATAGTTTTAAGAATTTGCATCCTGTTTAGTGCTTGTTTGGTATGATTTACATAAACACTTATAAGTACATTTTATGTAAAATCGAGACAAAATTCTCTCTTATATTTCGTAAATAATGATTAAAAAACTATTTATGACATATGGAGTAAAATAAAGCATGAACATTAAAAAAGAAAGAGAACAAACTTCCCTTTCTGCCGCATTTGCAATGTGTGGGCAAATACGTCGCCTTAAAATTTAGCTATGGAGCGCTTGAAGGAACCTAAATTTTGAGTATTCAAATCATACTTTCCGGAACACAATTATATCAGGTCCAAAAAATTATTACAATAATGGATTAGGGATTAGGGATATATTTTATTTTTTATTGAGGGTTTTGATCTTGGAAACAAATCTCAATTTACAGCTCAAATCGAAATGGATTGACAGCCACAGTTCTCTCCGACAAGGTTAAAGCACCCCAACATGGGAGAGTATGGTCCACATTAGTTGCATGCAACTGTCAAATCTTCTCTCTAATTATTAATAACTCAATTGTTTTAGAATACTCCTTCGGTCCTTAATATAAGACTCATTTAACTAATTTGGTTAGATTAAGGAAGTTAGGTAAGCTAGTTAATTATAAGAAATATGACATATTTTTCTTAAAATACCATAATCATCTTTCTTAATACCTTCTCTCCCTCTTCTAATTGACTATGGTTGAGGAAGTATATATAAGGGTAATTTAGAAAAAATTGATAAATATGAGAAATGGTTCTTATATTTAGGACCAAAACCAACTCAACAATTGGGTCCTATATTAAAGACCGGAGAAGTATCTTGATATTAACCACTCAACTGTCAAATATTGACAATTCCTCTGTCGAATCCACGCCTAATCTCCTACACCCATTGCTTTGTGAATCTTTTATGAGAAGATTGGATGATGTGAACTGGTATATTTGTAAACTAGCGACTTGTATAGGCCTACCTAATGAATAAGTGCATTGTAAGAACATGCATTGGACCTACCAGAAGAGATTTTAACCGCCTAGGCACGACGTCGCAAATTATTAAATTCATATTAATAAAAAGGTGGTTTTAAAAAAAAAATTATTCTCAGTTAGATAACAATTCTTGAATTTGACTTGATTGAGTGAACAAGTGTATCCGATAATTTTATGTTTAGAATGATGAATTCAATTAATAAGCTTCATTGTTTGAATTCAATTTCCACGAGGGGTGTCTGCTGAAATTTGGTGAACTGATTATTTTGACAAAAAGCATTGACAAATTTGCTTGGATTGTGGCTCTGTGCGGTGACTCATTATTGCACTTACCTAAACATGTGCTTGGGACCAATGTCATGTTTAAAAATACTGAAGGGATAAATATATGTTGACAATTTCAATGATTCCATTTGATTTTACAGTGACACTTAGGGTGTGTTTGGATGAAACCAAACCGTGGTTTGAAAAAGTGATTCTGGAGAATAGATTTTGGAAAAAATAGATTTTGTGAAGAATAGATTTTGTGAAAAAGTGATTTTAAGAAGTGAGAGTGTTTGGATAGTTATTGCCAGAAGCACTTTTTATATATAGAAATTACCAAAAAGGGTATAAGTTAATATAATGATTATATAAGAGATATTTTTATAATATATTTTGATTTAAAGAAATAAAATTGTTAATAAAATAATTTTTTGATATATTCAATATCCTATAATATTTTTTATAGATACATCTAACATTTATAAATATTTTTAATAGATTAAAAAATATTTTAAAATATTAAATATATCACATTCGTTTCTCAAGCGCAACACTAGTTGCAAAAATTAATCAACCAATTGAATATCAATTAGGGCCCCAGCAGCTCAAATACATGATGGTTCTGAGGGACTCTTCGGCCTGCTTGAGTTTGTCAGAGTTGGAAGCCTTGAAGGCGAGAGAATCGAAGGCGTTAGAGAAGCGCCTGACTTGCTTGGAGGAAGAAGAAAAAGCAGAATCACGAAGAGATTTGATGGCGGAGTCGCCGCACTTGGAGCCCTGATCTTTCATTCCCTGCCAGGTGCGCATCCCTGTTTGGTACACTATCCTCCACACGTACCTCAAGCTCATGCCTAGCGATCTCTCTCTCTCTCTCTCTCTCTCTCTCTCAATCACACAGAATATGAACGAAGAAGCAACGAAGAGCTGTATGCTAATTGAAGATTGAACTGAATTAATGGCGCTTAAGGGAAACTTGCTATGTTCAAGAGCGAGAGGTTTTATTTCAGCGATCGAAATTCAGAGAGAACCACTCCAGAAGAGCGAAGCGGCGAGCAGAGAAAGAGGCGAGGTTCCTGAGTGAGTGAATCCGCGAGCAGAGTGAAGAGCGAAGAGTGAATGTGCGAGCAGAGCAAAGCGAACGTGTCGGCCAGCACGGCAGATGAAGGGTATTTTTGGGTCAATGCCGTTGCCTTCAATTATTTCAGCCAGAAGCAACAAATTCTTGCTTCTGATGAAACCATGGTTTCACCAGTGAAAACCATGCTTTCAACCTGGACCACGGTTTCACCAAAATACCTGTCTGTTTGGATGATTTTATGTGCAAACCATGGTTTGGCCTCCAAACCATGGTTTGCAATGTCATCCAAACAGGGCCTTAATATAAGGAACAATTTTTTTCCTATTATGTCGGCAATTTACAAAGACTATAAGTAAGAAGAATCAACGAAAATTCTGAACAACCTTAATTTTTTAAGAAGTCGATAAATGATTGCTTATTTTGTTCTTTAATAGCTTTTAAGAAGTCTATTTTCTTTTTTTAATAGATATACTCTATCTTTTATACTAAAGACAAAATTATTTTTGTTAAATTTTATTTTACAAATTTCAATGTTAAGTTTGGGGGGTGTTTGGGTTTTTTGCCAAACCATGGTTTGGCAAAAAATTTGCCAAACACCCTTAAAATTTTAAAAACCATGGTTTCCAGCAAAACCATGGTTTTGAGCTGGAAACCTTGGTTTCGGTTGAAGCTGCACGCCACCCGCTTCTGAGGAGTCTTCTGAGGAGTCAAAATAGTCGTTGGTAATTATTGGTCCCTCAGTAGCTTCCAACGGTGATATATATATATACATATTTTATTAATATATATTATTTATTAATATATATACATATTTAATTATTTTATTAAATTATTTTGGGAAAAAACATATTTATTTATTTTATTAATATATGTACGTATTAATTTTTTTTATTAATATTTTTTATTTATTTTAAATAAAGATATATTATGAAATATATCTTATATGTAATTATCATTTATACTTATGTCCTTTTTAGTAATTTCTACATATAAAAAAGTACTTCTGACAACAACTATCCAAACACTCTCACTTTATCAGAATCACTTTTTCAGAAAAGCTATTCTTTCAAAATCTATTCTCTCCAGAATCTATTCTCCAGAAGTTATTCTCCAAACCATGGTTTGAGGTTATCCAAACACCCCCTTGTAAGCATAAAATAAATATCAGGAAAGTAGAATTCATTAGTTAACCTTTTTTCCCATTTGTTTGTAATCAAACGGCCCTTAATCAGGATTAGTTACATGTTTCTGGGTCTGATATGAGACCATCCTTGAAGGGGGACGCACGCGTCAAATGCGACATGCAAAACGCACTTGAACACGATTTTTCGTAAACGGAATCCGTCGCTCGTTATATATAATCTGTTATACCGTAAGCGTGGTAATCCAATGTCATATCCCGTACCATTAGAACCCTGACAAAGTGTTTGGGTGGAAAGTGGAAACCATGGTTTTAAAATGCTTTTACGGTTACACTCATCCAAACACCAAGATTTCAACTGAGGCTTGATTTGCCATTTTCATTTTATCGGTCATAGTCCAAGATACGGTTTGGCGCTTCGAGCTATCCGCGGGGATGCAGCGTTGGGCATTCACGAATTGGGCGTCGCTTCTATGTCTGGGATTTGCCTTCTTTTTCTACTTCCACCCCTATTCATCTCCTCATTCTCCGATGGCTCAACAATCTATTTACGATTTCACTGTCAAGGTCTCTTTCCTCCGCTTTGTGTTTTCAATTTTTGTTGCGCCGTGCATATTCGTTGAAACTTGATGTGGTGAAAATTATTTGAACAACTTCCATTATTCTGCTTCATGAGTTTGGTTTCCTGATGGTAGGGGATTCTTAGAACATGAAATTAGAAATTAATAACTGACAAAATGGCAGAGTAAGATGGAAACTCAATATTCGATGTCCTCAGGTTTCATAACTATTTTAATTCGAAGATACAATCGATGAAGCCAGTTTTTGTGAATTTTATATGTTGTTAAGGTGCTATGTAAAGCGCCTTAACCTCCCTCCTATATTGGCTGGGAAAATAAGACTAGCTCCTTGGAGGTTCATCGCTTTCCTCCTTTGATTCCTATTTTTGACTAGATAAATATATTGTTTTATTTGACAAATGATAATATCTAAACATAAGTCGAGACTTACCACCTCACCGGAGGCTGAGTTTGCCATAGCAACGTCACTTTATGTTGTGTTAGCCAATTAGTGACTTTATATAATCACATCAACTTCTGCTGAGTCTGGTTTTCAGGATTCAGTTTTAATTTCCTTCTTATAGGATTGAGTTTGAAGTTCATTTGTTTTGTTGATTTTGTCTTCCCTGTTTTTATCATAATTTATATGTGCATTCTGATTTCTTCAGACCCGTGACATCTTTCCTTCCGTGTATTATTTGGTATGAACTATAATTGCAGGACATTCGAAAAAATGATGTTAGTCTCAGTACATACAGAGGGAAGGTTCTCCTGATAGTGAACGTTGCGTCACTTTGGTAATAATATTAGTTGTTTCATATCCTATTTTTCTTCTGCCACTTATGTGTATGTGCATCTCAACCCTCTCTAAGGTGTTCAACATAGTGATCTGTGTTGCTCTGCTTTCCATCGTCAATCACCTATCACGGCCAATGAGGCACTTTCTGAGACAGAAATTGAGGAAGTCCAGTTGTGTTAAGATGATGAAATTAGAAGTTTTCAAATTTTGCGTGTTATTTTCTCGTTCTGCCTTGTAACTGACTCATCAATTGCTTAAATACGGTTATTGTTTGAATAATCACTGTAATCAAAGGGTCACAATCAAGAGTTGCTTAAAACTGTATCTACTTGATTCTCAGTGTTCCGAGGCATAAAGAAGTACCATGTCCTTGACTTCATGTCTTTATTTCTTACATTTGTTGATGCCTATACAAATACTTGTATCGATCTTGATGCTATGAAAGAAGCTATTCCAGTGGAAAAGGTTAAAACAGAACATAAGAGAGAATCAGATAGATCTTTTAATTTAATGTCCAAAATTCGCTTTCATCTAGTGAAATAATTTAACTCAAAAAAATTTGTCTTCAATTCGGACCACAGATAAATGTTTATGATTAGAAAAGATGAAAGATGACTCGTGTCCCTGGTAGGATTGACTGATACACAGGTATCACATTGTTTGATTTAATACTTCCCTTGTTGCAATTTTGATGTTCAATCATGTCTCAGATATGCCAAGGGGAAGTGTTCTTGTGATACAATTAGAAACAAGAATTCTTGAAAGCTTTCTATGACAAGATTGATTTTACTCGGGGGCCTTTGTCTGATTGGTGAATATTCTCCATTTCAATCTATCAACATGGATCTTGATTCTAAAGCTTTAATGCGAGGAAAAATGGAAATTTTTTTTGTATGCCACAAGGCTTTTGCGGGTGTTTTTAAGGGGATTCAATCCCCAAGGACATTGAACTAAAAACATGGGGGATCTCTGTGTTGGCTGGTGCCAAATTCTGACAGTCATCAACTACAGCTTTAGTTCTTAGGAATCTTTGGACACTTGAACTCCTAACTACAAAATCTCTTTTGGTGACAAGGATGTTGTATATAATTTACAATGAGCTAATCATAGGAATATGATTCTTTTCTTTATTTTGTCTCATACTAATTATAATTGTTGCTGCAGTGGGTTGACAGAAACAAATTACAAAGAATTGAATGCATTGTACGAGAAGTACAAAGACCAAGGTCTGCCTTTTAAGTGAAGAGACTTCAGTTTCAATCATATTACTTGAGGTTATTAATTTGGTAATATTTGAGCTTACGTGTTATTCGTAGGATTCGAAATCTTGGCATTTCCATGCAACCAGTTTGGTAAACAAGAACCAGGAACCAATGAACAAATTGAAGAAGTTGCGTGCACAAAGTTCAAAGCAGAATTTCCCATCTTTGATAAGGTGATTTCTGATAATCTTATTGTGATTAATGAGATTAATTTAGTTTCTCTATTGAGAAATCCTGTTTTTGCCAATCATTTTCACTCATGCTGTTCGTTTCTGGCGTGTAACGTGAGTTCTTTGCAACGTTCTACCCTCGTCTATCTAATCAATTCATATTTGTTGTAGCCAGATCTTGTGTTTCAAAATTTTTCTGCAATGAAACCTTTGAAGGATATCGTTTGATGTTTATCTCAGAGAATACAAATGGAAATCATCCAAAATTGAATTTAATTATTCCAGATTGCAGTTAATGGGAAGGAAGCATCCCCACTTTACAAGTTCTTGAAACACCAGAAGAAAGGAATATTTGGAGACGGCATCAAATGGAACTTCACAAAGTTCTTAATAAACAAAGAAGGAAAAGTTGTGGATAGATATGCTCCTACCACAGCACCTATGAAAATTGAGGTTAGATATGATTTGTTAGTTTTATTTCAAGTAAGGGTATCTCTATACAAGGTTAGGCAATAAGCTTTTTATATGTTCCTTCTTGCAGAAAACCATCCAGAGTCTCTTGAACTCTTCTTAAGCTTCAAGGCTTGATCTCTACCGTGTATCCAATGCTTATTAGTTATCAGGTTAGTATTGTAATTATGCAGTTTTGGTTTCTCTTCTTGACAGAACACTGGAGCCCACAGTATATGTTGCAATTGCCAAAACTACGTTAGCTGGGGCTGGCCTTCTGTTATTCTGTACAGGGCGTAGACAAGGTTTCCTAAAGGCATGTTGCTGTATTCCTGGCACCTTGCCTTCAGAAGTTCTGGATATTGTTGTTTCAGAAGTAAATCCCCTACTCTCTTTTCATGGAGCAAGAGGGTGTCATTGTCTATATATCATGGTTTTGTACTGAACATTCACATCCGTTAAAACAATGAATACAGAAAATATAAAATTGCTTCGACGGGGAAATCTTGCAAGATAGAAGTTATTTATACAAATTATATATACCAAAATTAGTTAATTATTTGTCAAAAAAAATAAGTATTGATTTTTTATGAAATCTGATCTTTAATCATTTGAAATCAGAAATAATTATAAATTTAAGATACTAAATAAATTGAGGTTTTACATTTTTTTGTCAGTAAACTAAGGTTTTATATTTAAGCTCCAATTAGTTGTCATATTTAAAATGAGAGGTAGTATATGATTTTTTTTTTTTTTAAATATTGTATTGAATCCTGTTGAAGCATAAGTTCACAAGTGTTCCCACTATTTCCTGGGTTTATTCATTATTAAAGGAACAGGCACGTTCAGTGGTTTGTAATCGAGTACTAGAGCTTTTCCCTCAGGGCGTTCCTGATTAAAATGAGTTTTCAGATTTAGAATTTCTTATTGCTAATAGTTCTAGAAACTTCTACCAAGCTTGGTTTTCTTTCTTTTGAGAAGGGATGAATTCAGTTCGCAAATGATCGAAGATTGAGGGTGGATGGATGGGTGCGTTTCCCCATCAGGGACAGGTTGAGTAAAGTTAATTATTTGGCAGCCTATTACACCTCCGCATAAGCAGTATCGTATTCCGGTCATGCGCAGAATCAACAATTTTTGTGGGGCGCATCGAGAGGACTCCATCCGACGGTTAAAGACTAATGATTAATGATCAAGATTTTGATCCTATAACTTCAGTAAGATAAGCAGACTCAGCCCAATTTTATTTGAGCTCAGAGCTCATCAATTTCATTTTTAAAGTCAAAGGCATCACTTGGACGCAAAGATGTTGCTGTTGTTATGCTTCTTTTCTTTTCTTTTTTTTGGCCAGATTCTTTTGATTTGTATTTCCACCGTTAAGGCATAGTATAATTGGATTGGAAGGGACCATTGGCCTGACCATTTCACAACACATCACAGTTTTAAACCTCTTGTAGATAAACCGTTTTCACAGAGGCCTTCTTTGTCCTGGCCATAAACCTTGATCTCTCACGCGTCATGATTGGCTGGGACTGGAAATTTTTCTTTTTTCTTTTTTCCTTTTTTTCCTTCCCAGAAGTTTAGCATGTTTTGTTGCTGGCACATTTCAGTACCCACCACAATCACATTTGAAATGCAATTTAACCTGGTAATCACTGATCACCATGAATATAGTCGTAATTAGTTTGTTTCTCCCTCTTCTTTATGCTTTCAGCAGAAACTCAAATATCTGCTTCTCTTCCATAATAGATGAAACTGTGGCGGACCCGATATACTCGCAGTCTGCCATCATGCCAAGCTATACCAGTAGAAAAGAAAGGTCCTAGTTTTCCCAATGCTTAAACCCCCCACCAAATCAAAACCCAGATGAGAAATTAAGGAAACCATGTTGAAAATGAATTCATCCAAAATTTTTGTCATCCTTGCATCATCTCATGTATCCTGTTATGTCACAGACTTGATAACTTATGGCAGCGCCAACAAACAAAATCGAATCAACCAACTATTAATTAAAGCCTAAACTATCCAAGATAAGCCTTCCATACAGAACTAAGAAATAATTGGAGGGGAAATCTCTAACCAGAGGTAAAGTATCTTGACATTCTTTCCTTTTCTCCCTCCTCTAGGTGCCTCTGGAATACCAGTAGAATGAATTTACATCTACCCAGAAGTATGCATAAGCACAAGTTAGCACGCTTCTTACTGTTAGCATGATGGACGATAATTTGCAAATGCAAGTTAACGTTACAAAAAAAGAAAGGGGAAAATTCTGTAGTTAGGTTAGTTACCTCAGCATATGCAGAGGTGATGAAGTAGTTGGTGAAGCTCTTATTGGAGGCTCACCACTGCATAAAAACCAACAGCTGTGGTTGGAATGCATAGTGGATAAACATTGACAAGAAAATAATAGCAATGGAAAACTTTATTCTAATAATTCATTTTATTAGCAACGACCCGAATACAATGATCACAATATATATTTAGATATATCAGCCTCAGAAGGTCAGATCAGGCTCATTTGAGGGTATTAAGTTATTCCAAACCTGAAACCCTCGCCGATTCTTCTGCTCCCCAGCTAAGCTGACCCATCATTGATAGAATTCATGAGATCCATCTCCAGGTAAAAGAATAGCTAGAACGCTCATTCCTCCGCGAAATTTGATCTGCGGCAGATCAGATTGTTGCTTTTGTAACTCCGCAGATTTCAGGTAGCCCATTTTTCTCGTCAGCGAATCGAAAGATTTTGATGTTTTTTTAGTTGCAGAGTTTAACAGTGCAAGCTACAGCCTGTGCCCAAAACTTGAGCCGTGCTTTAACATCTTCAGGATGGTCACCTGCAGGAGAACATCAAATTTAAGCCACATGAGAATTTCATTTAAGCCCACACAGGGAAAGGCGGGTGTCAATATGCAGTTCAAAACATCAGTGATAAGCATTTGGTAACTCTACTAAGGAAAAATTAATCGATCCACGTTGTTCATCTGCATCTTAAAAAGTAAAAACACCCTGGGATATAAGATCTATTAAGCACAGGAAGTTTTCGTTTATAGGCCAAATCATCATGAATAAAACAACTAAATTAAATTCCACACACAAGACCATATCATTGCAAGATTTGGTGACCTCCACATGTCAATTTGACGGCAAAAGTAGAAATAGAAATTGATCTCAATAATTCCATTAAGCAAAAAGGGAAATCAGGGAATCAACGACTTCCCACTCACCAGGACTAGAGATTTTCCAGTTGGCCACGGAGTTGGACGAGGAAGAACAGGAATCCGCAGGTGACGGCGGTACCTCGGGCGAACTCTCGGGCGACTTCTGATGTTCATCCATGAACTTCTGGCTCATGGAATAGCACAACTCGAGAGCCGGCAAGGTGTTACAGAGCTCAGGAATCTCGTCGTAGCTGAAGCCAAAGCCAAGATCCAAGCATCCTTTGAGCTCATCCAGATCTTCATCGGTCAAGCTCTTGGTCCTGCTCAGATCCTCATCCGGCGTCTCCACATAACCTTCAAGCAAAACCTGATTCTTCTTCTTCTTCGTCTTCTTGCTGCTGGTGGACGTGCCGCCAAAACTGTGGCTCTTGATCCTGAATCGCTCCTGCTGGCTATCTCCCAGATCAAAGCCACACAAATCACTGGTCCGAATCTCAGGTTCTTCGTGGAAGGAGTTGGCACGACGAAGAACTGATTCGCAATAGACGCTTCCCATTTTTTTTTCCCTCGGAACTGTGCGGAGAGGTGTATTTCTCTCGGGTGTGAGAGAAGGGGGAGGGGAGGAAGGTGCTTATAAAGCCGTGTTTGTGTTGGTCTCTAAAAGCAGCCAAGAATGCGCCTTTGTGGTGGTGGCGATGATGCCTTCGCATCATACATGGAGTATGTATGGATGGATGGATGGAGATGGTGCGTACGGACAAGATGACAGCTGTGATGTGATGATTTGGTTGGAGAAACGGGACACGTGGAGAGGGTGAAGGTGGGAGTGGGTCCCGTCGGTTTTGTTTTGTAGTCTACATTTTGGTGACCCGCATGTGACTTCTGAGGTCTGAGAAACCGATGCATGCGGCCAAAAGCCTTAAAAGAGTTTTCCCTTTTCTTTCAAAAATTAATTTTATTATTATTATTTCTCTCCGAGTTTTTGCCTTTCTGGACAATAGTAGTGCGCTGCGCATTTCCTTTTTATCTTGTCTTTTTTTAATCTCAGGAGATAAGTCAGAGGCATTATCGAGCTGAAGTATGAATGATTTGTGTGTCTATCTATCTACTACTATAACGTAAAGAAATTAATTTAAAATATAAATTCATTTTCTAAATGATCAATGGGAATGCAATGGCCTCACACTATTTGTTCTGTATTCGTAGCCAATGAAATATTTTTTTTAATAATAAAATTTAACAGACGTTATGAAAACGACATTAATGGATTTTTTCCCCCAAAAAAATTGAACATTTACTTTATTCTGATCGCATTTTGCTATTAAGAAAAAACATTGATCCATATCCACAATTTATCTGAAGTTTATCCAATGGACGTTGTTTTCAATGAAATTAGATATTCTCGCATCCGATAATCAACATTATTTTCGGGGAGAAAATATTATATTGGAGGAACCAAAACAGAAAAAGAAAACGGATGGGAGAGGGTGACCCTTTAGAATGAGGTTCACAGAGGTGGCAATCATAATTTAAAGCAGACAAATGGCCGCAGTTAGAAAATATCTGCTTGATTAGTTGTACCAAATTAATACAATGTTCAGCTAAAATTTCCCCCCTAAATCATCAACCCACCAGTAGTTGTAAACCATATTATATTTAGCCTAATTGAGGTTGAGTTAGATCTTTTAAAACCAAACAATCCCCTCAACTAATTCTCACATATAGAATTACAAAAAGTAATAATATACTAATAATTAAATTGGTATAACTCCTATCATAAGCTGAGCACCATAATAGACTCCTGGATCTCATATGAGATGGAGCATTGAGAATGAGATGAAAGGATTGAAATTGGAATTAAGAAATCTAATAAAAAGCACTTAGTATGAAGAATTATTTGTTACTTGGACAGACCCAATTACGTAGAATTGAATAATAGCACTTTTAATCTCACGCACATGGATGTGCTCAATCCTAAGTAACAAGTAATCATTTATACTAAACACTTTTTTAAACGAGTTTTCTTAATCTCAATCCCGGTCTTTACATCTTATTTTCAGTATTTCATGTGAATACGAAACCAGGCCTTTGTGTAATAATTTGAGGGAGAGGAGGGACCACAGAGGAAGAAGAAGGTGTCGTTGTGGTGGTCATCCGCAGGCAAGGCAAAGCATTAAAGAAGAAGAAAACGGTGAAAGCAACAAGGCGGAAGCAATGTGTGTCATTAGGGACATGGAAGAAATGTAAGGGTTTTTAGGCCATAATGTTTGATTTGCCACAAGCAGGTGGGTCTCTCTAATAACTCAACAATGTCTCATTGTGTTCATGCACCCTTCTTAATTGATTTTGTTCTTTTGGCTTCGCAAGAAGACCATAACACACACACACATACACTCACGTATTATAATTGGACGGTGCACAACACTTTTACCCCAACAAAAATACCTAAAAAGCAATGAGGTCCCCTTTTTGTAACGTAATTCCTTGTCTTTGATTCGTAGCTTTTCAATTACTTTGCGTCATTTGTTGTATTCATGGTAATTAATGAACTTGTATTGTACTCTAATGGTACGATTGTTGTTTTATGAGTAGAAAATCATGAGTTTAAATTGATCAGATTTATAACTTCAAGCTATTAGTGTCTATCCCTTTAATAGGAAAATAATAATAAAATTGGCTAAGGTAATTATTAGTAAAATTCTTGCATTGCTATCTGTTCATCCATTTATATCGAATAGTAATTTGTTGGAAAAAGATCACTTTTAATAAGCCAGATTCAGTGTTTGAGAAGAAACATCAACTTAAGATGTTGGATCAACATATGCAAGAGCTTTCTTTTTTAAAAGGAAAAAAAAATTGGTTTACTTTCACATTACAATGATAGACATTCACGTCGCTTTGTTCCAAAGTCGTTGTTTCCATTGCTGGGGTTTGCTCTCTTTCGGTTCGGTCTGTCTTATTGCGGCTCAAACGACGCTATCTCAACTATTGTGATCTGTTCTTTGACTAACTTTAATTTATATATTATTAATTAACTAATTAATTTTATGGGGAAATACCACTATTGTACAGCACAGCAACGTCACTATTACTTAGGGCAGAAGTTAATTATTGTTTATTAGGTTTTGATTGGGTCGCATTTTCTTGATCGGATGGTCTTCAATGCGCTGACTCGTTCCATTTCTTCTCAGGTCTTTCCAATCAAGCAAATTAAATTATTTCTTTTAAAATTTTTAATTTCAAGTAGTTTTCAGTCCAAATTAAATTACAAATTATTTGTAGAGAATAAGAAAGTTAACTCGTGTTGACAGTGTCAAGTTCCAATAAATGTGTAACAGTTGGCTTGGACGGTTCAGTATTTAAATTTGTCTTGAATTTAAATTTCGTGTTTGAAGAAAAGTGTCATTATAAAAATCTGATATAATTTTAACTTACTTCTAGAAAAAGGAAAAATCTTCAATGAATTAAGCACAGCTGAACAACAATTTTTTTTATATAATCATCTAATTAAATCATATTCGATTACTGTTGAGCCTCATTGAGATAAGTCTCTCAAATATATTTTATACACTCACATGAAATCATATTCGAAATATTATATTTAAACCATCAAAGTCATTTTATTTTTACTAGAACCGCCGTGTGTCAGTAAAAGAATAGAAGTTTTTTTTTCTTCAAGCAATCAGAAATACATAAATATACATGGCGGGAGGAGATGATAAATAATAGGGGTTAATAATAATATGGATGATGTGAATATGTAAAATTTATTATTTATTAGTGGAATCATGTGCTGTTCTTAGAAGATGAGAGAGAATCCGAATAACAAAAAGAGAAACCAAAACAATTTTGTCGTATAATTAATCATGCCATGACAGATTGGATATCCAGAATCTGAGGGCATATAATATGCCAAGCAATTTACTTTATACTCATCCGATCTTTAATATAAGACCTAATTATTGAGTTAGTTTTGATCCTAAATATAAGACTTATTTATCATATTTATCAATTTTCTCTAAATTACCCCTATGGATATTCCTTTAACCATAATCAAGAGGATGAGGAAGATGGGTATTAAGAAAGATAATTATGGTATTTTAGGAAAAATGTGTCATATTTTTTGTAATTAACTAACTTACTTAACTTTCTTAATTTAATCAAATTAATTAAATGAGTTTTATATTAAGGACCAGAAGAATAACATAAGTATGTGAAGAGCAGTATGTTGAAGATGGAAAAGGAAATGCATAGTGGTGGTGGTGATGATGATGATTTGATGTTATGGAGTAAATAATACTATAATAATAAAAAAAAGGAGGGGAATGGGGAAGAATTCGGGGAGCTAGAAAATATGAAGGCGAGGGCGCCAATCACAGCTCAGCTTTGCGAGGCGTGAAGCACCCTTTTCATCGCAGGCAAAGATCTCTTTTTTATTATTTTATTTCAAAATAAATAAATAAGTCTTACCTGTCTTATTGTGCAAATAAAAGAGTAAGAAGCACTCCAATCCCAATTAGCTAGCCTGGTCCAGCTTTCTATTCCTATATTTCCCTTTCAGCTGCCTGCTCCCCCCATCATGTCGCATATTACGCTCCTCCTCTGCTTCTAATGTTGAATATTGGAGTTAATTAGGACATTTATTTTTATTTTAATTGTTAAAGTACGATTTGCTTTGTTTTTAAATATTATAATTTTTTTTCAAACTATCTCTATTTATTACTAAGAGGTTTCTATCAAGTTGATTATTTCTATTACAAATTATTAGCAAGAATATTTCAAGAAAGCTAAGAAATATTTGCCACTAATATTTATAAATTTGTTATTTAGTAATTATATTTAGAATTAGGCAAGTAACTTTTATTGAGAATAATTTTAGATTTTTTAAGAAATGACTTGTTACGTGCTTCGTGTTACTACCTCATGTCCTTAATATAAAGAACTCATTTTATTTTTATTTTGATCCTAAATATAAGATCTCAATCTATTTTGTCTCTCATATTTATTCTTTTTTTATTCAAAATAATCCTTGTAATAATAGTAGTTATAACCAATACATCTGATTAGCGATGATATTTGAATAAAGACAACAACTATTTATTACAAATGACTAACCTAATTAATTTTATTAATCTACTTAAATTAGTCAACTAACTCTTATATTAAAAATCGGAAAAAGTATTATATCTTCTCACCCTCATAAGTCGCAACTAATGGTGAAGAAATATTATGTGGAGACAAAGCATCCAGCACACCATCTCCCACTCCAGTATTCCTTGAATTTTATGGATGGCCAACTAACTTTGATGCATACACACACAAGTATTATATTTATCCACTCGATGTTTGGATAACCCTAACGTAACTGAGCCCGTCATCTTCTGCTGATCCCGACCCGCTCCTCCTTCATGTTTGGCATCGGGTGCTATATTCTTCCGTATCAAACTCCCACGCATATTTAGAAATTAATTTGAAATATTTATCCACAATTTTTAACAGGCAGGATTACTTTTATTTACTTTTTTTCTTTTTTGAAATGCGACCATCCACTGATAATGAAAGGAAAATTTCGTTTAAAGACTGCAATATAGAATTATTTTTAAAGAGCTTTCAAAACTTTTTAAAATTTCACTGCATGACCAAAAAGGTATTTTTATATTAATTCCACAAGAAAATGATGCTATTACCCATTATAATAAAAGTGGGAGAGCCCACTAGTAAGCAAAACTAGACAATTTGTAACATATATACATATATTTACAACGGGAATTAGTTCTTTTATCACCTGAAGAAGGTGTCTGTGAGTGAACAAGTGTGAAAAAATCCATTTGTAAGTAAGACTAGATAATTTGCAACGTACATAAATTTATTTACAATTTGAATTAGTCTATTTATATGTCACCTCCTTCACTTGAAGAAGGTGTACGTGAGTGAACAAGTGTGGAATAGCTTATTTGTAAGTGAGACTAGACAATTTGCAACATATATATCTTTATTTACAACTGGAATTAATCTGCTTATATGTCACCCCGCAATAAGTATTATGAGGGGTAATAAGGTCATTTTTTTGTGGAACTAATATCAGTTTGCCCTCTTGATCCTGCAGTGAAGTTTCAAAAAATTTTGAAAACTCTTTGAAATTAATTCTGTACTGCGGTCTTTAAACAAAATTTTTTCGATAATAAAAGGTAGTCTCTTTTAGGACAGGGAGGATTGGAAAAACATTTTTTTTTTGTAAGTCAATCCTATCGGTGATATTATTAGACATCAAATATAAGCACATCTCTCAGTAAAAACTAACCCATAAGAGCTGGGATTTAAAATCCAAAGCCCCATATAATACATAAAAAATGATTGTGAATGGTGATTGATATAAATACAAAATCAACTGGCCTCTAATTCAACGAACTGAATTAATGTTGCATGTCACTTCCAATTTTGGGCGGATTTATAATTTTTACAGTACGATTTGCTTTGTTTTTAAGTATTATAATTTTTTTTCAAACTATCTCTATTTATTACTAAGAGGTTTCTATCAAGTTGATTATTTATATTATAAATTATTAGAAAGAATATTTTAAGAAAGTGAAGAAATATTTGCCACTAATATTTATAAATTTGTTATTTAGTTATTATATTTAGAATTAGGCAAGTAACTTTTATTGAGAATAATTTTAGATTTGTTAAGAAATGACTTGTTACGTGCTTCGGTTAAGAGCTCATTTGATTTTTATTTTAATAATAAATATAAGATCTCAATCTATTTTGTCTCTCGTATTTATTCATTTTTTATCAAAATAATCATTATAATAATAGTAGTTAGGGTTAATTAATCCGCAAGTCCTTATATTTTCAATGAATTTTGAATTAGGTCCCTATAGTTTTTTTTCTTTTTATCAGGTCCTTATACTTTTACCTTTTTTTAATTAGGTCCTTGTATTTATTTTTCTTTTAATTAAGTCCTTATAATTTCACTAAATTTTTAACCAGGTCCATGTAGTTTTAATTTTATTTATTAATTAAATATAAGCTTAATTAAATAGAGTAATAATGAAATATAAAATATTAATAATTAAAATTAAATTAATAATTATGTAATAAAAAAGTAATAGAATTAATTATTCAGGAATTTTTTTAGAACAATTAATTTTTTGCTGAAAAAATTAAAATCATTATAATAATTCAATATCTTTAGAATATTATTGTTTATAAACTAATATTAAATAATATATACTATTTTATGTTTATATAATAGTACTATTAGAATTTATAAAATAAAGAATAAAAAATTTAGGGACTTAATTAAAAATAAGGTGAACTTATAAGGACTTGATAAAAAGAAAAATAAATACAAGGACCTAATTAAAAACAAGTGAAAGTATAAGGACCTGATAAAAAGAAAAAAAACTATAAGGACCTAATTCAAAATTAGTTGAAACTATAAGGAGCTGTGGATTAATTATCCCTAGTAGTTATAACCAATACATCTGATTAGTGATGATATTTGAAGAAAGACAACAACTATTTATTACAAATAACTAATCTAATTAATTTTATTAATCTACTCAAATTAGTCAACTAACTCTTATACTCCTCCGGTCCTAATTATAAGACCCAATTGACTTATTTGAGGAGATTAAGGAAGTAAGTTAAGTTGGTTATTTATAATAAATAAGTGTTGTCATTCCTAAAATATCCTTGCTAATTAAGTATATTGGCTAAAACTATCATTATTAGAAGGATTATCTTGGAAAAAAATGTATAAATATAAGAGACAAAATGGATTGGGTCTTATAATTAGGACCAAATAAAAATTCAAATTAGGTCTTATAATAAAGACCGGATGAGTATTAAAGATCGGGAAAAGTATTATATCTCCTCATCCTCATAAGTCGTAACTAATGGTGAAGAAATATTATGTGGAGACAAAGCATCCAGCACACCATCTCCCACTCCAGTATTCCTTGAATTTTATGGGTGGCCAACTAACTTTGATGCATACACGCACAAGAATTATATATATCCACTCGATGTTTGGATAACCCTAACGTAACTGAGCCTGTCATCTTCTGCTGATCCCGACCCGCTCTTCCTTCATGTTTGGCATCGGGTGCTATATTCTTCCGTATCAAACTCCCGCATATATTGAGACATTAATTTGAAATATTTATCCACAATTTTTAACAGGCAGGATTACTTTTATTTTTATTTTTGAAATGCGAGCATCCACTGATAATGAAAGGAAAATTTCGTTTAAGGATCGCAGTATAAAATTATTTTTAAAGAGTCCTCAAAACTTTTTAAAATTTCACTGCATGACCAAAAGGGCATTTTTATATTAATTCCACACAAAAAATGACGCTATTGCTCCTTATAATAAAAGTAGGAGAGTCCATTTGCAAGCGGGGCTAAACAATTTGTAACATACACATATATATATTTACAACTGGAATTAGTTCTTTTACCACCTGAAGAAGGTGTCTGTGAGTGAACAAGTATGGAAAAATCCATTTGTAAGTAGGACTAGACAATTTGCAACGTACATAAATTTATTTACAACTGGAATTAGTCCATTTATATATCACTTCCTTCACTTGAAGAGGGTGTACGCGAGTAAATAAGCGTGGAATAGCCTATTTGCAAGTGGGACTAGACAATTTGCAACATACATATCTTTATTTACAACTGGAATTAATCTATTTACATGTCACCCCGCAATAAGTATTATGATGGGTAATAAGGTCTTTTTTTGTGGAATTAATATCAGTTTGCCCTCTTGATCTTACAGTAAAATTTCAGAAAGTTTTGAGAGCTCTTTAAAATTAATTATATACTACGGTCCTTAAACAAAATTTTCCTGGTAATAAAAGCTGGTCTCAGGACAGGGAGGATTGGGAAAAACATACTTTTTTTTTAAGTCAATCCTATCGGTGATATTATTAGACATCAAATATAAGCACATCTCTCAATAAAAACTAACCCATAAGAGTTGGGATTTAAAATCTAAAGCCCCATATAATACATAAAAAGTTATTGTGAATGGTGATTGATATAAATACAAAATCAACTGGCCTCTAATTCAACGAACTGAATTAATGTTGCATGTCACTTCCAATTTTGGGCGGATTTATATCTGTCGATTTCGTTTATTATTCGACTTCATAATGCAATCTTCATGTTAGAATATTTTTAAAATAAAAGGATGTGTTTTTTGAAAAGTCATATGCAAATTTGTTAATTTAATAAATTTATGCAATGGGTTGTATTATGATATAAATTAATATATTTATACAAGGGATTGTGTTTTTATATAAATTAATTAATATACTCCTCCTATCCTTAATCTATAACTTAATTATTGAGTTGAGATTGATCATAATATAATACATATTTTCATATTTATTAATTTTTTCTAAATTTACTTCTATTGATACTTCCTAAACCATGATCAAGTAGGAGATGAAATAAGAATATTAAGGAAGATACTTATGGTGTTTTAGGAAGAACATGTCATATTTGTTATAATTAATTAACTTATCTAATGTTCTTAATCTAATCAAATTAGTTAATTAGATCTTATATTAATAACCTAACAGATATATTTATATAAAGGATTATGTACGAAATTACAACACAAAAAAATACCAAGATTGATGTGTGGTAACCACCGCATGGTGAAAGGATTGTGTTGTTTTCACAAGGCAATCTTACACATGGAAAGGTGTAACTCTTCATGAAAATGATATTGGATATCTTCTAGTTATTTAAATTATATTGATTTATGAAGCAACATATAATTGTGACTCTTAATCAAAGAGATATTACTTCTAAAGACATCTTTTCAAGGCATCACTCCATGATTTATATAAACTCCTCATACCATCACTCCATTTGAACAAGACAGGAGCATACAACATAGTGCAAATACAAATATACTAAGATCAAACTTATTACTTTTGTCCTTGAGTACTCATAGAAAAAGAGTTAAATTATCACTTTGTAAATATCGTTGTTATCTTAGCTTAAATCTTAGAAGTACAATTTATATTTAAAGATCTTGACTGTACCTTCAAAATTTTTTCTAATTAACCCAATTTATATCCTATAAGATAAAAGCAAGTGGGAACAAACTAAGCCTTAAAAAATTGCTGTCTATGTTTTGAATACACTGTGCACCGTTTTGAAAGAAGCATCCCCACCAACACGCCACAGAACTCCAACATGACAGTATGAAAGAAGCAATTGACGTGGCGTGTGAAACAGAAGAAATTTCTCACTGCCGTGCCAGGCCCGATAATTAATAATTAAAGATTAATTGATTTTGATGAATGCCTTGTAATTAATTACTACCTGATCTGACCACGTGCATGCTCGTGCTGAATATTCGCCGCCGTATTTCTCATCAGTTTTAATGTTTAGTGACAGCTTAGCGTGAAAGGTTTGGAAATTTTCACACGAAGCAGCCCAGGATTGGTGGGAGGGGCTTCCATTACAATACGTTCAAAAGCTGGCAGTACATGTATTCAAAAGCTGCGATTTGTTTGAACATTGAAGATTGCGATCGATTCAATTAAATGATTACTATTGGAACGAATGACACAAAGCAACCGGGAGGCGCATCAGAAATTGACCACTTTCCCAACCAATCTGGATACTTCTCGATCGTTATTTCGTTGGCGCTGTAATATGAAATTTTTTTCATAAATAGGATTACATTATTAATACTCCAATGGCCAAAAAAAAAAGTAACTAGTTAATACTCACTTCTACAATTAAAACAAATACACCCATTCTAGCTAATCAATCTAGCTATACAGACATGCCCAGAGTTTCATGAATAATTATGGTATCATTTATAGTTCTAAATATAGAAGTCAAATAAAATATTCATTTTTATTTTTAAATATAACATTTTAATAAATTCTGTTTTTTGAAACTCACGACTCCCTTCAAATTCTAAATATAACACGGGGTTTTTCACAGGTGAATTCACTGAATTGGAAATAATTAATTTACTTATCTTTTTTATATTTGAAAATTAATTAATGTATGCAGGGGAATGTGGAACAAAATAGTGTTTAAACTTTAAACTCAGACTGTGAATTAAGGAGGAAAATGGCAAGGGTTGAGACAAAGGGAGGAAAGTGCGAATAAATGATTGGGGTGAAGGTAAACAAAGGGAGGAAAAGGCGAAGGATGGGTCATGCACGTGGACGGATGGTGACGGACCGATGGTGACAGATGCGCGTGGTGGACCCCCACAACTACGACACCCACGTGGCCCCCGGAGCCCACACGGCACTCGCTGCCCCCCACCTTCATTTTCCCTTTTTTTTGTTTGCTTTTTTTTTTTTTTGGTTTTTAACTGGTAACCGCCTTGAGACCTCCTTATTACAAACGTGAACTTAAATTGGTCCAAGATTACCATTACTCCTACTATATCCTTTGTTTACTTTTTTGTGTGGTTTCCACATAAAATTAAAAAGATTATTAAATAAGGTGGATTATAATGGAAATAGTCTGGTTTTTAATACAAGTAAAATTAGTGATATTTTACTAAAATAACTTTGAACTGAATACTTTGTTAAATATTCTGTTTCGCATTGGAGGATATTAAAACAGCTGAAAGTATGGTTAATACTGTATTAAAATTATAAAGCGACATAGGAGTAAGATGATAACAGTATATTTTAAAAATTACCGTATTTAAGGAAAAAAACGCAAGGGGCAATTTTAGTGAAATTGGAGAGATGGCATCATGATCCTGGTACAGGAAGCCCTTATCAGAACCATTAATATTAGGCCCCCGAGACACGCGTTTTGCGTTTTGGAACTCCCTGCGTTGCGATTCATTCAATCCTCCACACTCATGGGGTTTGCGCTTTGGTCCCCCACGCTTTAATGCCACTGCACTACTTTGCAGCTACATTATTATGTTGAGAGGACAATTACCATTTGACTCGCTTTTCAGCCAACCACCCAAGCAGCAGACGCAATTCCATCTCCATTTGTTGTTGATGGAAACCAGCCACCTACCTATCCGATTTCCACAATTATTACTGCCTAATAAATAAATAACTGGTTAAGCTGAAAATGCCAATAACCCCACGTGAGAGTCATTCTGGTATGTTCTCGGGGACTCCTTGCACTATTTTTACACTTAAATCTCTTCTTCCCTTCTTCCGCTTCTCATAATGGAACGTTTCTTGGCAGTCACTTAGTTTCGGCACTTCATGTCCCTATGCTTTTGACGCATGAAGTATCCAATCAACATTACATTAAACATATTGCATATAAATTGAATTTAGAGAATGACCATACAACGTGTCACACTGCTAGGGTTGATTTCCATGCTGAAGAAGACTTTGTGTGATTTGATCCTTGCCCCAAGCTCTTTCCCTCCACATCTGCTCCACCTCATCAAATGTTAATCCTTTGGTTTCTGGGACGTACACAGCCACAAAGAGAAAGGCAAGCACGGCTATACCAGCAATAATCAAGAAGGTTGAGCCAGTCCCTAGGGCTGCAGCAATTGAAAGAAACGACTGAGCCACAATCAAGTTTGAAACCCAATTTACTGTAGCCGCCATTCCTCCACATATTCCACGATACTCTTCAGGATATATTTCGGAGTTTACTGTCCATGGTACAGGCCCCATCCCGGGCGAAAAGAAGGCAATATATAGGGCTAAACCCAAAATTGCAAGCCACCCATATAATCCATTTGTAGAGTCAGATGATTGGCTTGAAAATGACACAGACAAAAGGATCAGGGATGTGATAACTCCAGCTAAGCTATAAAGAGCCAATTTTCTCCTGCCTGCATGATCAATAAGGTAGATGCCAAGAACAGTGCCAGCAGCATTCATGGCAGCTACTATGAGGGATAGGAGGAGAGCAAGCTCATTGGAGCGGAAGCCAGCCATTTGGACAATCGTCGGGCTGTAGTACATAACCGTATTTATACCTGTAAACTGCTGAAAAGCCTGCATACAACTGGGATGTTATCAGAATATTTCTAATTTTCATGGAATGATATCATAGATGTTCAAGTGCAGAGCTAATCCCAATAAACTTCCAGAATAGGGGCACTTGAACCTAAAATGGCTTAATCAGAGATGCGTGCATTTGACAACAAAAAGGTCATGAAGCAGCAAAGCTGACATATCATTCACTCACCCACTTGAATCAGAGGTCAAAAGATGCACATATAGAACAGTATATTTTACCAAAACACCATATCCTCGTTGACTTGTTCATAGTTTATTACCTGCAGTCCTGCTCCAGCAAGGAATGCAAGTCTTATCTGTTTAAATTTAAAAACATCCCAGTATTTGATCTCCTTTGTTTTCTGATGGTCCTGCTCTGACTGAACTCTAAGAAATTCAACTTCATCCTCCAAGCGAGCAAAGTCATAGATCTTAGACAGCACATTAACAGCTTCATTTTGCCTATCCTGCTCATAGAGATAAAATTATAAGATGGCATTATGATTAATGTCGTTGGAAGGCAGCATCCTGAACTCCTTTTTCTTTTCTTTTTTAATAACGCGTGTCCGTACCTTCATGAAGAGCCATCTAGGGGATTCAGGCAGGAAAAGCATGAAGACAAATTGAATAACTGCCGGCAAACCTGAAACTCCCAGCATCCATCGCCATGTCCCTGGGACCTGACGGATGAAGAACGGGATAGGTTTTCAATGAAATAATAACAAGTTGGAAACAGAATATACGCTTAGACACTAGATCACTCTTTCTATCTCTTCTCATGCAATTTGTTTGAGGTTTGGAACAGTAAATCCTGAAACTCGTGAAAAACTAAAAAGCTCAAGAAATGTCAGCAAAATTTCAATTAATGGCCCGTGGCAAGTTTGTTAATAACGGCATGGTAATCCAACACAGGCACAGGCACGTCGCTACTCAGTCGCTTCATGACTGAACTGACAGCTAGAACCAAGTACTTCGACTTTCCAGCTTAGGCAGTTTGACATTTCACAGCAAAATTACAAATCATCAGTCACTGCTTAAGAAAATAATCTTGGATCCTTCAAACTGTCATGTTTCAGGAAAAGCATTTATAGAAGATTTTATGTTGCATTTATCATAAACTAGTATTTCTCCATAGAAATGAAGAGCACATAAACCGCAATGATGCTTGATCTTTGTATGGTACTTCTACAATGAGCTCAGCATCATATAAAATTTTAGAATTTCTACTACTTATAACCATCAATTGTATGCTAAGCTTGAATAACCTCTAATATTGTTGCAAGTTACACAAACCAAACCCAAAAGATGAAGCACGAAAACTAACCTGTGTAAAAGCAAGATTTATGAGGTAGGAAAGAAACTGCCCCCCGGTTATCATAAGCGTATTTGTGCTAACTAATCCTCCTCTTATTTCTGATGGCGATGCTTCTGCAATATACACAGGTGCAGTAACAGAAGCTATGCCTACACCCAGCCCAACCAAAAGGCGTCCCAGTATGAGAACATAAGGATCTGGTGCAGCAGCCATGACAACTGATCCCATAGTAAAAATAACATCAGCGATAAGTGTGGCTTTCTTTCTTCCATAAGCATCGTTAATCCAGCCACCTACTGCTGCTCCAATAATTGCACCAACAACAGCCATGCTGACAATTACTTCCTGGCAACACAGGTAAACATATCAATCCAATGAGAAAGCATATTAAGAATTTTTCTCGAGAAATTCTCAGAATTTTGGTGCGTCCTTTCACCTTTGAGCAGCTTGTCATGAAATGCTCAAAAGGTCTCAGCAAGAAGAACAATGATATATTGCTGTGGTTCCATCACAACTAGATTTCGGATCCTATGCATTGCATGCAGCTTGAGATCGGAAGCTAAATTGTTCACGACTCTATGTACAATGTGGCTTCCAATAGGCTGCATATGTTAATGTTGATGATTTGTGGTTTGAGTTCTTATGTATTTGATTGGAGAAAAAGGAACATATTTTCAACAACGTCTCTTGGTCCTCACGTTTGTTATGAGATACAATTGTGGATATGGCTCCTCTTAAGTGATGTGCTTGACCAAGTTTCCAGGGAATTTCAAACACTGATTTGAAAGAGGAAGGGCAAGTTCTTGTGTTTGCGAAACTTCTGTTTGCTGGTTTCTTTTCTTTTCTTTTTGTGTTTTTTCCCCCTTTTGTAACAAGATTTCTCCCCCCCGTAAACGCATCGTCTCACTTTTTTCCCAGTAATACATTTTTTTTTAAAAAAAAAGATTGATCTGTGCACAATGAAGTCTATTTCTGAGCTCCCAACATTGAAAGAGGGCATAGGATATTGTACCTGTAGAAAATTACTGTCTTTCACTTCCTGAAAATCATCTTTAATATACAGAAGGGCTCCTGATATAACGCCTATAATAAACAGCATTCCGACATGAGATTTTTTCCTTCTTTCTTTGTTTTTTGTTTAATCAGAGAAGTTATTCAGAATGAGCAACACTTTCAATAATACATTTAGTTTATATGGGATATTAGCTATAAGAGCGGTTCTCATGATGAAAGTATAGTGACAATAAGACATTGTGAAGAAAGTTAATTTTCACATTGCCTTTGTTACCTTTTGAGAAAACTTATATGAAGCCACATATTCATGCATACAAGTCAACCTGGTTTTAAAGAAAGAAATTTCTTTCAGCACAAGCCTCCCTTCTAAATGCTCCAATACTAGAAGCTAAAAGAAAATATGTATACAGAGCATATGTTAGTGATCAATAAATCATGTCTTTTCAATGGTCTGGAAATATTTATGCAAGGAATAGGTCAACAAACCCTTGATGCTATGCAATAGGGAGGTTAGTTACTTACTGAAGCAAGAATAAATTAAACTTTACCTAATGCACCAATCACAAGGATTTAAGTTGAATCAAATATGGTCAGATAAGCTTAATCAGTGGTTATCCTATTTCCACTCATCGACACTATAGTCGTCACCAATAATTGTGTACCTGTGTCGTAACCGAAGAGCAGTCCACCGATGCCGGCAACGGCAGTGAGTCCCAGAATATAAGGGTTCTTGAAAAGAGACATTTTCCTCTCAGGGTATAAATCTAAATACCCTGAGCTTCCTGGCGCGGACTGCATAATGATCGTCATCGTCGGGTACGAAACAAGAACACTCTATCTAAATGAGCGTACAATAAGCAAATCAACAGAGAAAAGACCCTAATTGCGCCACTTCACGTTGGAAATATTAACCCCCGAAATGGCCAGTGAACATAGGAAGATTCATAGGCTTGGAAATGAGAAATATAGTTAAGAGTGGGAAGCCATGAATAATTTCACAGAATCGAAAATGGGTTCACACTAGGGAGGAGTTACAATCAGAATTTGCAAAAACATGTTACACTGAGCTATGGGATTGGAAGAAAAGCTGGACGATTTCAGAGAAGAATTTGAGGCTTTAAATTCTGTTTGAGTAGTTTCCAGAAATAGAAATCAGCAGAGCAGCCACGCGCTACTGTGAGGACGAGGGAACTGAAACGTCAGCGCCAGCTGGAAGCTATCGCCGTTGTGCTAATCCGGTTAAAGGATGATGTGGCGCCTGAATTTTAAAATTATTTCTTACGGCAATATGTTTGGCGCTTTCATATAAAGTAATAAATTGGTTCTAGTAAATATTACTACTACTTCTAGTGTTTAGTATAAGATCTTATTTAATTTTTATTTTGGTTTTAAATATAAGACTGTAATTCATTTTATCTCTCATATTTATGTATTTTTTTAAAGATAGTCCTTCTAATAATGGTAGTTTTAATCAATACACTTTATTAGTAAAAATATTTTAGGAAAGACAACACATATTTATTACAAATAACTAATTTAATTTCTTTCTTTAATCTCTTCAAATTAATCAACTAGCTTTTATAATTAAGACTAGAGGTAGTACAATACTGGTACCAATATTTTTTTTGTGGCAACAAAATATTTCTATCCTATATACGTTTATAAAATATTTTTTTCGTATAAACTAAAAGTATAATTGTACTCTGAAGGTTATTACAAAGACGGTTCAAAGATAGAATGCGGTTAGAGCAAATGCTTCGGGCAAAAAAGAGTGGCTAGCTAGAGTAAATGCTTAGATTGAATTAAAAAAACTTTATGATCATTAAAGATTCTAGAAACAAAAATAATTGAAATGACAAAGAGCCTCTCCCCTCTCGGTGAGGCGGGTGGCATACGCACGCGGGAATGCCAAAGTGAGAGCTGCAGCACAGCGTTGCATGGCCGGGTCCCGGGTCCTGGTCCCACGGCGAGGCATGCACATTTTGTCCCATTCAACACAATTATTGCGTTTCTTTTCTTTCGCCAAAAAATAATAACAACATTCTGGTATTAAATATAAGATTTATTTTATATTATAAAATAAGTTATATTTTTAGAATTGGAAGAGTATAATTTTTTGTCCCTGAATTTTAATCCTATTTGAGTTTTGATCTCTTAAATTTTAAATCTGTGGTTTTAATTATTAAAATTTAATTTGTCTTAACACATTAGTCTCTAGAAATGTCGCAACATTAAAATTTACTTTAGTGTTATAAACCGTATTAAAATGATGATATCTAATGAATCCTGTGTATATATAAATAATAAAAATAAAAGATAAGCCCTTAAAATGCAATGCAAAAAATGATTATAGAGAAGAGAATGAGTTTTCAAAACATAAATTAACAATTCTTCAAACACAGTGATAGAACGGTAGGAAAAAAAAACGCTAAACAATTACTTTGAAAACCCCCCCCCCCTTTTTTTTTTGCTTTATTACCCATACAAGATCCATCTAAATGATATCCCGTAGGTCCGCATTACTACTTCATTACTGTTTGCAATATTTTTAACGCCGTTATATTTGAAAGAATTAACGTTTTAGAATGAATTAAATTTTAAAAACTAAAATAACAAATTCAAAATTTGAGATTTCGAAACTAAAACAGATCCAAATTTTAGGAATAAAAAATTATATTAACCTAACAAAAATTATTGCGTTTCATCATTGCTTGTTGTCACTCTCCAAACATGATCATTTTCTGGTTGTCAGGAAAATAATTATAAACAATAATTTGACTCTTCTTTTTGAAAAAAAAAACAACATAATTAAAAAAACACAAAATATGCCCTACTCAAATACAATTTACCCAATTTAAAGATATGATTCCTTCCTTATTGTAATCACAATAATACAGTAGGATCGTCACCCAAGTCTTGAAGGAAGAGGGGCAAATGAATTATTACTATACATAATTAACATCACCTCATTCTCAGAGCCAAAAATACCAAGTTTCATCCATCACTCCACCTGCCAAGAAGTAACAAGCAGATCCATCTCTGCTTGGAAGCAAAAAAAGAATGTGGGTGATTCTAAATCTCAGGCGAGTCTCAACGGTTCCAATCCTCTCTCTCAGCAGATGGAATATAACATCTTTGCAGGACAAACGTTATCTAAAATGCAAGTTAAGGTTATGGGATATCTTTCCCAAGTGGAACCAAAATTCGAAACTTATTGAAGCAGCAGCTGACAACCAACTTAACTACCTCCCGAATTCCTATTTCCATTCCCTTCTTACAAATGAAACTGATGTGGAATATAATAAATAGTTTCTCCATGAGGACGTGAGTTTGTAAAGAACCGTGACAAATTCAACTTTCCTGAGCAACCGTTCTCCATAACTTAAGCCCAACATGGAAGGCCCCGCTTCTAGTTTATCCTTCAGAATATATTTATTTAACGAGATTGGAGTTGCGAACTGGTTACATAATTGTAGTGAGGTTGGAATTGCTTGCTCGCCCGACCCGATTTATTCTTATGCAAAACAAATAGGAGTGCGACTTGGAGGAGCGATAAGCTTCCAAAAACATCTTCGAAAGCAGAAACATATGAGCAGACAACCCATAAAAGTACAAAATTAACCAGATTTCATTTCCCAGAACACGATTAAGTGCACAAATAATCGCTGATTATATTAATATTTATTTAAATCTAAAATATAATAATAATTTCTCCTGAGTTAAATAGTAATTCAAATGCTACTATTGTCACTCATAATCCATGAATAAGACGAAGAAGGAGAGATCAAGAGTACCTGTATCGTAGCCAAAGAGGAGAGGATCAGAAAACTTCAAATCCTGTGTTTATTCTAAAATGACATTGCTGTCGCCCATAAGCTAGTCACAAACGAATCAAACGCCGACGCTGCAGAAAGACGACAAATAGCAATTTCATAATTTTTCTTTCAACAATTTGGTCCGATCCGACAATTTTGTGCTTATCTGGAACGTGGCTTGGACACAAGCGAGATGACGTGGAAATGTGGAATAATGAAATAGTAGAAGAAGATGGATTAATTTCTTACATCAGCGTCGCCACATATAGAACATGATAATATTGGGCGAAGTTGATGATATCCACGAATTGAGGAGGCAATGGCGCGCGTCGGGCTGCGATACGGGCCTTGAAATTTGAGTCGCTTTCCCTCTATTTGGTACACGTGGCGCGCCTTGTGAGATCGCGATGGAAAATGTTGGTGGAAAGGTTCAGGAACCCAAAAAAGGGTGGGTATTAGAGCAGCGTGAAATTCAATGACTTTGAATTACTTTATTTTAAATGATTTCGTCATTTGCAAAATAAATATGCAAGAAATTTTATCTCCAACAAAATAAAATTTTATTCAGTGCTTACATGGATATTTTAAAGGAAAAATCACCCAAACAAAATAGTCAAAATTATGAAATCGCGAATCAAATATTTTGTCAAAGATTTGTTGTCAAAACTTATGCAAGTCTTGTAATGGATCTTAATTTGTAATTTATAATTTTTATAATATTTTTAAAGAAAACAATCCCAATAAGCGCGTCTATAAATTTTGTAATACTCTTTTGGTTTTATTTATAGGACAAAGAGAAAAGATATTTTTTAGTCCTATTTATAACGTATTGAGAGAAATTTTAGGTATTGATATACAACTTTACTCTTCATTTATTATTGTGTTAATTTTATTTATATGAAATATAATGTATATTAACTAAAGATAAAATTAGAAAATTATTGGATTTTAAATGAGAATTAATAAAATTTAAAATTTTTCTTAGTGTGTATAAAATACACTAAAAATAATTTATAAATAAGACTAAAGAAGTACTTTATATTCAAACCATTTTCTTTGCGGAGGTAAAAACATTTTGGAAGAATTATAATCAAATTTCACAAAAGAGAAATAATTATCAAAAAGTCTCAATAACAACCTGAACAGCCTATGACAACAAGTCTTATAATGAGAATGACAGTTTTTTAGACTTGTTTTTAATTATTTTTCTTACTTGGAACCCTAATTCTCCCAGACATTTTTCTCCGATTTGGTGAAATATTAGTTGGCGCATGATCCAACGTAAAGAGGACAGCACATGAAAGGGGAGCCCGTGAGTTGGGTCGGACGAGGCCTAACAGAAACAATTTTCACGGTATTTTCTTTTTCTTTTTTCCGATGCTAATTATAAAATTTTATTTGTAAATTGCAAATAATGTTTTTTAACCAGAGGTAGTATAAATTAACTGTGCCATTTTTATTTTCTGTGTTATATCTACATCGAATGAATATAAATTTTAAATCTTTACTCATATTTCATCCATTTATTTAAAATATTTTTCTCATTTATAATTTTTTTAAATGGAGAACTGCATAAGGAAAATAAGAGAAGGTGTGTAAAGGACGAATGGAGGATCCACTCTGGGTTTGTGGTTGATATTAGTTTATGTCGGTTAATTTTTTTTTTCCTACAATAACTATCTTAAATATGTTTCGCTGCCGAAATTGAGATTCTAAATATCATCTTAATGGTTTGGTTTTTTTTTCCAAAAGTAATCTGAAGAAAATAACCATTTAAAGACTCCTCCGTGATTATAGAAATATATCATTATCTTGAAATCTAAAATTCATGTTCCCTTAAAATATTATTATTATTTTAAAAAAAGCACACTATGATGTTTTAAGATTGTAAGTCATGCTTACTGAGTGATTCTATCACCAAATGTATTTTACGCTTGGTATTATTGGATCATATTTAAAAATTGTTAGATTTAAATGAGATTGTTCTCTCAATATAATTTGTTCTTTGTTTTTTTCACCGACTTGCAATATAATTTATTCGTCCGAGGATTATGAGCTTATAAATATTTTTTTTGGGTGATATGAGCTTATAAATTTTTGCACCAACTATTGTAGGTCATATTTGATTCCAGAAAACAGGCAGAGTTGGTTTAGGCTCCAAAATTATGAGGCCTGAGTTTAGAATTTTTCTTTTCAAATAAAAAACACACTTAAAAAGGTTGGCTTTATAGTTTAGATCTTTTTATATATTTTTTAAAATTCTTTATATAATAATATTAATAATATTTTAAATATTTAGTTATTATTATTTTAAAATTAAATTTTATGAAATGGTTTGATTTATTTGATTTTAAACAATAATTTGTTCATTTAAATTACAAAAAACAAGTCAAACCGGCCAGCTTGAATCGATCAACTTAAGAGTCAATCCCAATAAAATAAAACATTCCTGAAATTTTTGCCTCCACAAGGCCGGCCTATCCACTCCCGCGGTTGTATTCCCAGTAACGGTCATGTTTAATACTTGATCACATGAAATTGTGACGTCACTAATGCAGAAAAAATTGAATTGAAGAGCAAAATTCTCCGTCCAGTTCTGAGAGATTAGTTATCCAGTAATCTAATGATACAGTAATAGTAACAATTAACTACACGTTGTGGGTCTGGTCCATGCATATGGACATGCTACCCGTCCTAATTATAAGACTTTGTTTGTAGAATACAAACAAGATCTTATAATTAGAACTGTAGGTAGTAATTATAAAGTATTTATTGAAAAATGTTGCTTTTCCAATTCTAATTATTGAATATAAAATTTTACTATTAACTAATTAACTAGTAAATATAATAAAAAATAGATAATTTTGTTATTCATGATCAATATACATGAAACCTGACAAACAGGGTTTGGTTTAGAAAGAGTTAATCGCTCACAACGTGGTGAATCAATATTTGAATTTTTACTAAAAGAAATGTCCATGTTTAGTACTAAGTAATACATCAAATAGGAGTGTCTTCAATCGGAGGATACCTATTCTTAGCAAAATTTTGCATGAAATTTGCTATGCTTTTAAAAAAAACATCATATTTAATAATTAAAATTTAATATGCAGGGATAATAATGTCTCAATAAATTTGGATATTATGAGGAAAAATTAATATGAGAAATGAGAAAATGTGATTTTATACTTAAAAAGGCAGCATATGTTTAGTTGATTGACTAAGTTCGCCGAAAGGGTCATGGTGTGCGACCATGCGAGTTTAGTAATTGAGAGGGTTGGGCCCAATGGAGAAGCGAACACCATCAGAGGGACGCGTGAGCGCCTCGTATTCGTTCAAATAAAACTCTTGAATAATACTCCTCCGGTCCTAATTATAAGACCCAATTGACTTATTTGAGGAGATTAAGGAAGTAAGTTAAGTTGGTTATTTATAATAAATAAGTGTTGTCATTCCTAAAATATCCTTGCTAATTAAGTATATTGGCTAAAACTATCATTATTAGAAGGATTATCTTGGAAAAAAATGCATAAATATAAGAGACAAAATGGATTGGGTCTTATAATTAGAACCAAATAAAAAGTCAAACTGGGTCTTATAATAAGGACCGGAGGAGTATTATCAAAACAGTATGCTGCGTCATTCAGCTCATTTAATTAATTTAATTTTCAAATGAATTTATGAGGCCCCCCCCCTCTAGATTATTCTGGCATGTGGTAGTTCACTCGGGGCGTCTTGCTTGAGAGGTGACAATGACTCCATCTTCTACTCATCAAATGTAGCTTTCTATTTTTTTTTCTCTCCACGTATAAACTTTCCCTTAGGCAGAAGGCCTGTGGGATATATAAAAAATATAACATTTAACATTTTGATATTATTTTTCTAATATTCTGTATCTTAATATTATTTTCTGAGTGTATTTAGCATCTTGAATCTCTAATTTTATTTTTTTGATGAGTCCAACACTACAATATTCATCTTTTTATCAGCGTTCAGCACTCTAATATTATTGTAAGTTTAGAGTGTTTGATGCCACATAAAATTATTAGTGCTGGATGTACAGAAAATAAAATCAAAGTGACATATACTCGTAATAAGATTAGGATGGTTAATGCTAAGTAGAAAAAAGGAGACAGCGAGGGAATGTCATGCCTAAGTCGACCATGGAGACAAATGAAGCCTGACAACGTAGAAACAAGGAAGCAAAAAGAATACGAATTGAATACGGATTTGCTGGTTTTTTTCCTTTTTTTAAACCTGGCCACTGATATGATGCACCTTTTTAAGCATGTGCACTTCCAATCCTATTTTCAGGAGAATACCCCCGGGGGGAGGGGAGAGGTAGAGTCCAGCGACTCAGTACAGAGTTTATCCCCACCGGCTTGCTGGCTCCAATCCATGATTCAATAACCAATACTACCTCCGGTCTTAATCATAAGAACCAGTTAACTAATTTGAGGAGATTAAAAAAATAAGTTAGTTAGTTATCTGTAATAAATATGTGTTGTTTTTTCTAAAATATCTTTATTAATCAAGTGTGTTGGTTAGAACTACAATTATTAAAAGAACTGCCTTGGAAAAAAAATTTATAAATATAAGAGACAAAGTGAATTGAAGTCTTATATTTAGCAGCAAAGTAAAAGTCAAACAAGGTCTTATATTAAGTACCAAAGGTATTACTTTTTCTGAGGTCATTTGAATATCACGCAAGTTTAAAACTGTAGCCATTCTCTCACACTGTAAACAGAGACAGAGTACCAAGCAATCAATTATCTGAGGTCATTTTCCCCTGATTTTGCGGCCAAGAATGATTTTAGATGTTGCTTAGTCTAATTTCTTCTTTTAAAAAAAAAAGGAAAAAAAAAAAAAGAAATCTCCTTTGCCCTGAGCAAACCTTTAGGAAGCAAGGGGCATCCCAGGATAATTCCTGTATGTTCTATTCTCCACACGGCATGCCCCTGTTTCAGCAGACAAGTAGCATGTTCTTTTGCTTAGATGCTGTCCTCTGTTTCTCTTGTGACAAGTTAAAAAATAAAAAATACAACATCTTAATTCTTCTTCCATTTATTTTTACTTTCTTACTTTTCCATCCTCCTCCAAAATGCAAGGTAACATATTGCTTGGATAACTTGTTAGTTCCAAACTTGTACTTCACCGAATGCTAAGCTAGCATGTAATTTGTGTCCCTGGAGGATTTTAGCCTTTAAGCTAAAACCCAATTTGTTTAGGTACAATAATTGACCATATAAGAAAGAAAGTATATGAATGGCCCATTGAATTCAGATAACAACCTGCAGATGCTATTTATTTCCTTTCTCAAAGAAGGCTTTCTCTTTTGTAATCCCTTCCCCAGGCCCTTTCCTTCCATAGCTGCTCTACTTCATCCAGTGTGAGTTGTTTTGTCTCTGGGACAAACAAGGCGACAAACAGAATAGCAACTAGAGCTATACCAGCAAGGATCAAGAAGCTCCCACCAAGTCCTAAAGCATCAGAAACTGAAAGGAAGCTTTGGGACATTATCACGCTTGAAATCCAATTCACTGTGGCTGACATGCCTCCACATAAGCCACGGTATTCTTGAGGATATACCTCAGAGTTTACTGTCCATGGCACCGGTCCCATCCCTGGCGCAAAGAAAGCAATGTACAACGCTAGGCCTAAAACTGCAAGCCATCCATAGTTTCCATCATGAGAACCTGATGAATCTAGGAAGGATCCAGCAGAAAGGATCCCCAGAGAAACAACCACGCCAGATAAACTTGCAAGAGCCAGCTTCTTTCGCCCTGCGTGGTCGATAAGATAAATGCCAAGGATTGTTCCAGCAGCATTCAAGCTGGAGATAATGAGGGATAGGAGAAGAGCTAATTGTTTGGAATGAAAGCCAGCCCTCTCTATGATTGTTGGGCTGTAGTACATCACAATGCTGATGCCAGTGAACTGCTGAAAAGCCTGCAAAAAGTCATAGGACAGTCGTAAGAGAACCTTCTCTGGTTACATTTAATGGTTTTTCATTACCGTCAATTTAGAAGAATATCATACCAGATGACACTTATACCCAACTTCGTCAGCATATGCTACCGCGTTTTCTAAGACAAAACATTACTTGTTGAATCCTACGTATAAAATCCTCAACATGCCATAAAGAATTGAGAACTGGTAGCAAACTCTCAGAGATCGCATTGAAGTTTAATAATAGGTTGAAAACAACATATTGAGAAAAGGGGCAATGACTCAAAATTCATGGAAGAAGATGGCTGTATTTTTGCCTTTGGTTTGTTTTAAATGAGTTGGTGGATCGGTGGAAAATGAGGAACAAGGAGTCAGCACATAGTGGTCGGATATGGAGGTTTCCATTTAAGAAGCATTAGAAGAATATAATACAAGTAGTTAACAACAACTTACGTGAAAATGTTGAAAGATTAATCCATGTTCAATTGTGACCCCCATATGACCAAATGTATGCATATTTCTTTTTTCTACCGCAAGACATGTTGATCTTACCCTTCTCTCATGGAGGTAGGGCATTCTGAAGGATCATTCTAAACACCAGGATAATCCAAGTTCAAAAACAAGAAGAGTTTCAAGAAAAATCTTAAACCTGAAGTCCGGCCCCTGCAAGAAATGCGAGTCTAATTTCTTTAGTTTTGAACACATCCAAGTATCTAACTTTGCTTTGCTTCTCAAGTTCTTCCTCCAACTGGGCACAACAATATTCCACTTCATCCTCCAAGCGATTCGTATCATAGATCTTGGAAAGGACTGAAACTGCTTCATCTTTCCTATTCTGCAAACATTTGAAGACAAATAATAAAGCTTTTAGCAGAGGAAACATCTCAGAATAACACTCTCTAGTTTAATATTCATTTAATGAGAGGATCAATTTTACCTGCATAAGAAGCCACCGTGGTGACTCAGGTAGGCAGAGCATGAGACAAAACTGAATGACTGCCGGCATACCAGCAACACCTAGCATCCATCGCCATGTTCCAGGGACCTGCTTTGTCAAATATTGTGCAAGAAGGTTATCCAGGAAGAAACCTCTAGTTGACTGAAAAACCTGACAGAGAAGCTTCAAAAACATATAGCAAAAGAAATAACTGGTCAACTCTGTATAACAGTATTTCTATTTGCACTTCTCTTATGATAAAGCACATATAAAATCCATAGTAAACCTCTTTTCCAACTCTAGTTGTTGTCCTCTAGTTGAAGCCGATGTTTTGTTGACATCTATACATCTTAGCAACTTATAAAAATTTTCTGTTGCCAGAGAAATCAACAGCCATCAAAACGGAAAATGAGAAGTCAAATCCAAAGGAAAGGATTTCCAGTATAATCGATTGGAACTACATTGCCAGAAAATACCAAATACTAATTCTAGGATACTGTCCCCCTGACATATAATGTTTACAAATGTAATTTGTAAAGAAGGCAGAATAAAGCTAACCTGTGTGAAAGCAAGATTTATGAGGTAGGAGAGAAATTGTCCTCCAGTAATCATAAGCACATTTATGCTCACAAGTCCTCCTCTGATCTCTGAGGGCGCTGCTTCTGCAATATACACAGGTGCAGTTACAGAAGCTTTGCCCACGCCAATACCAACAAGAAGACGTCCAAATATGAGGACATATGGATCAGGAGCCAGTGCCATAACTATTGATCCCAAGGCAAAGACTACATCAGCAATAAGGGTGGCCTTTTTACGCCCAAATTCATCATTAATCCAACCACCTAATGCTGATCCAATAATTGCACCAACCAAAGCCATGCTTACTATTGTTTCCTGGCATTTTAAAACTGTTAGAATCTTTGAATGAGGGAGAAATCGTGCAGTAATTTTACTTTACTTCCAATTGGCTGAACTCGTGGCGCTTGGTAAGAGTACAACGAAAACTACTCATAGACCTTCATCTAACTAATTATTCTAAGTTGGAGTGATACTTGACATATTCCACCGCTTTTACAGATTAAACCATCTACATTCGTGTATGATGTATTTATTTTTGTGAACACAAAAGATCCAACGTGGAGTTCCAGTGTCTAAGTGGTAGGGTGTGCTGATGCTTTGTTTAGACACAAAAGGCTTGATATGTTGTCTGATGCGTGAAATATGAAACAAGGCATGATATGGGTATATTAAATTTTGGATTCTTTAGATTTAGAATCAAGAGGGAACAACACAAACTTGTATACCTGCAGGAAACTACTCTGATTCACCTCTTCAAAATCATCTTTAATATACAGGAGTGCTCCTGATATAACACCTGTAACATATAAAGGGCTTAAAAAGAAGCACGATCATATTCTTTCTTAAGTTGTCTTGAGTCCAATACAAATTTAACCAAGTTTGAAGAAAAACTTGATTTCTAATATCTAAATTGATTGAGTCGAAATTTAGATTGTAAATAATAGAAGTAAAGATAATATATGCTTAAGTGATTGTTAATCCACTCTTTTAAAACTTGAACTAATGCCCCTTTCGGTTATAAATGTAAAATTTGGCAGATGTGTTTGTTTTGTTTTTTAAGTACTATCTCTTGTCCTTAATATAAGATCCCATTTTACTTTTATTTTGGTCCTAAATATAAGACCTTAATCCAATTTATCTATCATATTTATACATTTTTTTTAAAATAGCCCTTCTAATAATAATAGTTCTAGTCAATACACTTGATTAGCAAGGATATTCTAGGAAAGATAACACCTATTTAGGACAAATAACTAACTCAACTTACTTTCTTAATCTTTTCAAATTAGTCAACTGGCTCTTATAATTAGGACTGGAAGTAGTATAAAATTTCAATATATTTTGTCCTTCAAAATTTATAATTTTTTTAAAATTCTCCTTTATTGAATATAAATAGTAACTAATTTTTCTGTTAGTTTTCAGATTAAAATAAAAAATTTATGAAAACTAAGGAACAAGTTTTACAGATAACTAACTATAATTTTTACCTAACTCACAGAAGTGATTTTCTTAATTTTTACAAATTACTTTTATTTCCGGACTGAAAGGAATATAATCAAATTAATTGAATAATTGTAACAGCAAGATTATTATGATCCTTTCATTAAAAAAAAAAAAAAAAAGACATATTGCATTTTCACCCTGAAAAATTCAAGTGAGTACTGTAACAGGGATGCCAGGTAAACATAAGAAATACTCCATCCACTTAAATCTAGGATCTAATTTGCCGAACGGAGTACCGTATTTGAACAAGAACCTCCATTACCTGTGTCGTAGCCGAAGAGGAGACCGCCTATCCCTGCGACGGCCGTGAGAGCCAGAATGTAAGGGTTCTTGAACAACGACATTTTCCTCTCTGGATACAATTCTATGTACCCCGAGCTTCCCGGCGTGAACTCCATCGAGATCGTCGTCTTATCACTCCCAAAATTGATTCAGAAAAATGATAATTCTTTCTGCGCTCTGTTCATATATGCAACGCAAGATTTTCTTGAGAAAATAATGCACATTCCGGGAAAACCGAGAGATGGCCCGGAATCATCCGAGTTCTGAAAGCGATCCACTGGGGACATCATTTAAAGAGAAGAAAGGGACCCTTGCGGAAAAAATATCAACAAATTATTGCTTCTCCAACATGCATCTTTCACTACTCGATCTATGGAATTAATCAGCTTCATCACTATTAAACTGATTTTTAACTGCCAAGAGAGTGCCAGTACCATCCATCACTGTGAGTGGAGAAAATATTGCAAGCTTTAAACGATTGCAACTGACATTTAGCATCACGCTGACACACCAGAAAGTTTCATGTTTAAGGTAATACTTTCGGTGTAACTTTTGAAAGCTGAATTGAAAAATATATATATGTTTCTGCATAGTCTATTCAATAGTCCATATGTGGAGCCCTTAGTTTAACCGGTCTCAATAAACGCTGAAAAACATGGTTGTTTTACTTTTAAGAAAACGAATAAAATAGCGTTGGCTTCAAGTGTAGGCCGAAGGATAAAGAAGATGATGACTGAAGAAGAACACTATTGAAGAAGAGGAAGAAAAGATGAAGGAAAAATAGAAGATGAAAGAAGCAAGAGAGAAAAAAGCTATGAAATCGAAAACCTACCCAGAAACAGAAACATAGCGTGTTATTGCAGATTGAAGAGAGATACAGGGATGAACGAGTGAACGATGCAGGGATACAAAGATGAGTGTGAACAAATGGTGCAGGGAGACATGGGAGCGGGAAGAGAAAGAAGATCTTAATTTTCTCTTCTAGAGAATCGAAAAACATTTTTTTTTCTTGAAAATTTTGAAAATAGATTTTAATTTAATTCTCATTATTTGAGATTACTTTTGAGAAAAGCTTGAGCGAATGTGACTCTTGGTTTCCGTACTGGCAAAAAACGTGGGAAGCAGAGGGAAATCAAAATGGTAAGAAAACAGAGAGGCAGAAGTGGCGAAGCAGACTCCATACCCATATAATGTCTCAGAGCAGCTCACATGATATTTGTCATCTGAATAGAATTAGGAGAAGAGATTGGGAGGGAGACGATACTTACTGAATATTAATGCCAAGGAAAGCACCTACTGAATATTGATACAGAATCAGAGTGAGCTCTAAGAGCATTCCAGATAAAATCTCATCCTTCTCTCAGCACTATGTATGGTTGGTACAAGGGAACTAGGGGAAGGAACGGAAAATTTTAATGAGTTTAATTTAAAATTTTAAAAAAGTTGGGTCATAAAATTTTAATAAAGAGAATATATAAGATAAAAGAATAAAATTAGTTAAAAATTTAATCTTTACTTTCCCAGAACGATATCCATCTTGAGGTAAAGATCCACTTTCTTGAGCCCACGGTAAACACGAAAGAGCATTGATTCCCTGCAAAAAAAAGAAAAAGTATCGATAATAAAGAAATAAAAAAGTATCAGAGTATAACAGAAAGGGACTAATCCCTCTTAATATTACCTCGACTAGGATTGCATCCAATCGGAGGATATTTATATTTTAGAAGGAAAAAAAAAAGTTAAAAAAGTGGCGGGGCTGAAGAAAGCGCACCAGAATCCATTCCCATATAGTGTCTATGGCTGCCTCACATGGGAAAAGAGGGGGTAACTTCTGAATCCGCACCTCAGCAAAACAATTCTTCAAACACAGTGATAGAACGGTAGGAAAAAAAAAAGCTAAACAATTACGTTTTGAAAACCTTTTTTTTTTTTTTTTTGCTTTATTACCCATACAAGATCCATCTAAATGATATCCCGTAGGTCCGCATCACTACTTCATTACTGTTTGCAATATTTTTAACACCGTTATATTTGAAAGAATTAACGTTTTAGAATGAATTAAATTTTAAAAACTAAAATAACAAATTCTAAATTTGAGATTTCGAAACTAAAATAGATCCAAATTTTAGGAATAAAAAATTATATTAACCTAACAAAAATTATTGCGTTTCATCATTGCTTGTTGTCACTCTCCAAACATGATCATTTTCTGGTTGTCAGGAAAATAATTATAAACAATAATTTGACTCTTCTTTTTGGAAAAAAAACAACATAATTAAAAAAACACAAAATATGCCCTACTCATACAATTTACCCAATTTAAAGATATGATTCCTTCCTTATTGTAATCACAATAATACAGTAGGATCGTCACCCAAGTCTTGAGATGCATCTCAAGGAAGAGGGGCAAATGAATTATTACTATACATAATTAACATCACCTCATTCTCAGAGCCAAAAATACCAAGTTTCATCCATCACTCCAGCTGCCAAGAAGTAACAAGCAGATCCATCTCTGCTTGGAAGGAAAAAAAGAATGTGGGTGATTCTAAATCTCAGGCGAGTCTCAACGGTTCCAATCCTCTCTCTCACTTAATCCACATACTGTGACAGTATTACAATGCTATCACTGGCGTCAAACCATGCAGACGCAGACACCTAAGTCCTGTTTTCTTGCCCAAGAAGGTTTTGTGTGTTCTGGTTCTTTCCATAAGCTCTTTCCTTCCATATCAACGACACCTCTTCGAATGTCAAGCCTTTTGTCTCGGGCACAAATATAGTCACAAAGAGTAGTGCAATCACAGCTATAATGCCGAGGATCACAAAACTCGAACCAAGCCCCACGGCATCGACGACTGACAGAAAGCTCTCGGACATTACCACGCTGAAAATCCAGTTCGTGGTGGCTGCCATGCCCCCACATACTCCTCTGAATTCTTCAGGATAGATTTCAGAGTTCACGGTCCAGGGCACAGGCCCCATCCCTGGCGAGAAGAAAAGAATATATAGGGCTAACCCTATAACTGCGATATACCCATAGATTCTATTTGAAGGGTCAGACGCCTCAAGGTAACACCCTGTTGAGAGAACAGCCAGAGATCCAATAACACCACATAAGCATGAGATGGCCAACTTTCTTCGTCCTGCATGGTCAATAAGATAAATGCCGAGAATTGTTCCGGCAGCATTCATCCCAGCAACAATGAGAGAGAGAAGAAGAGCTTGCTTATTGGAACCGAACCCAGCCATCTCAATGATTGTGGGGCTGTAGTACATAATTATGCTAATACCAGTGAGCTGCTGAAACATCTGCAGAGCAAGGAATCGAGTTTTTCAAACTAATTAATGAATTTAATCTCCAAAGATATACACAAGAACAGATCACTACCAAATCCCATAACAATACACATTTAGATGCAAGCAATTATGAAAGCACACATTTGATACATGCCAAGACTAATGACTCGCATAGATTCATCGTAGCTTATAATAACTTGGATGCTCATCGCATATGAAGGACAGTGAGAATGAAATTGATAGAAGCTTTCATTGGGATACTTTATATGCAATTTAACGTCAATTTGTTGTACAAGGAACCTCTTCAATTCAATAGAGTACAATATTAAAGTTAAAACAAGAGATTCTTTTCCATTTTAATATGGCTACTGGCTTGTCAACCTCAGGGATGGACGTCCATTTTGATTTCTTTGCACATATATGGTCCTTCATTAGAGGCGAAATGGCTTTACTTTTTTCATCGAATCCAAACCAAGAACTACAGCACTGACATTTGGACAAAAGGATATTTAGGTTAAACAGTATCAAACATGAGGACTTCAATCTAGACACAATGAAAAAGTTCGAGTAAAGTCTCTGAAACCTGAAGTCCAGCCCCAACAAAAAATGCAGCTCTGATTTCCTTCGATTTGAAAACATCCATGTATTTAACTTGGCTCCGTTTCTGACGTTCTTGCTCAGCCAGATCAGTAAGGTAATCAACTTCATCCTCTAAGCGTTCATAGGTATAGATCTTAGTGAGCACGACCACAGCTTCATCTCTCCTGTTCTGCACCCAAAGAGGAAAAAATAAGATCGAAAAGGAGGACAGACACCAAGAAGCCATTTCGTTGGCAGAGTGGAAAAAGTATGTAAATGGAAGCCCAAAATTAAATAAGTTTTGTATTTGGAAATATCCTTTGTGTCCCTCAATTTAAACAAATAATAATAATAGAAAGGACTACTATTATTAAATAATAAGAACAGGTGCACATTAGATATTAATCTCAACCGTAACTCATCAAGTCATATGAAATATGAATGCTTCTCACCTTGAGAAAAAGCCACCGTGGAGACTCTGGCAAGAAAATCATGAGGATAGCCTGGACAAAAGCTGGCACACCTGCAACTCCCAGCATCCATCGCCATGTCCCAGGTACCTGCTCGATTTAGATTTCAGGAAGAGATTAGTCAGAGGATTATCAGAACCTTAAGTACAAGTAATATAATACCATTGCATCAAAAAATGACGGGGAAAACAACCTGATCCTGCTCTCATTTCAGAAACTCTCCATTGAATACCATTAAATCCCCTTTTAGTTTTAGAAATTCAAATTTAATAAGGTCAGGACTGCACATGCTTGCAACTATTTGAGATGAGCTACTTGATTGACGCTGCAGCGTAACATCTGCAACTCCAAGTATCCGATTTTCCAACATATCATATATGTCACCAGTAATTTACTAGTTACTGTAAAATGCGGGGAACTGACTCACAAGTGAACCCTCTCGATAGTAATGTTTTCCATCTTCAGGCTATTGATGATGACTCAGGCAGCCAAATAAGAATATTTACTAGTGTCATTGACATAGGATTTATTGAAAAGATTTGGCATTTGAGAAACTCTTGAAAACTAATGATGAAAACGATGAAAAGATTTTCTAAGAAGATACTTGGTTATATCTTTCTTTCTCTTTAGGTTGGTAGATCATGCATAAAGAAAACTTCCAATAAAGCTTTAGAATGAATAACAAGGTAAGGTGAACTGGCTGAGGTGAACTGGCTGCACAATGCTATAAGAATTAAAGTGAAAGCCAGAAGCATGCAATGAAAGATTAAAAGAACTATGCATTATTAGAGTTAGGCAGGAAAGAACAGACGAAGTTCCTTCACTGATGCTACCCCAACTTCTATCTTGTTTCTTCCCTTCAGCTATTAATGAAGCAGTAACTGGTGATTTGAGTTTTGTCTCCACAACCCCAGTTACTTGATCAAATATATAGAGGGCACTGCTACGATTACTAAAGGCATGAGTTAAGAAGGAAGGAAACAGCAAATAATTTTCTTACAATAAAATGAAGTGACATGATGGAATCAAAAAAGATAATCAGTAAACAACAGCAACATATAGCCCCCATAATACACATCCACTCAAATTCCTGCAGTCTATTGCATAGGTTACTTCCGTACAACATTTATATGCTAAAGATGGGTGTCAGTGGCAACACAATTAGGAAGGTAGAGTGAATACCTCACCTCTGTAAAAGCAAGATTTACGCAGTAGGAAAGAAACTGTCCACCAGTTATCATAAACACATTTACGCTCACTAATGAGCCCCTTATTTCTGATGGTGAAGCCTCTGCAATATACACTGGAGCGGTGACAGAAGCTACACCCACACCAAGGCCAACCAGAAAGCGCCCCAGTATGAGAACCCCTGAATTTGGGGCAAGAGCCATGACAATTGCTCCAGTAACAAAGACAATATCAGCACTAAGAGTAGCCTTCTTACGTCCAAAGACATCATTAATCCAACCACCTCCTGCTGCTCCAACAATTGCACCAATTAATGCCATGGCAACAATTGTTTCCTGGAAACTTATAGTATTATTGATCCATCACAAATACAAATAAAATTGGAGAACAAAATAGGAAAGTATAAACAGACAAAAGAATGATATGCTGCAACTAGCATTAGATGTAAACCTAATTTTGCCAACAAAAATGCTGTAATTGCAATGAGGAACTGTAAATGAAATATACTCATATATCCACGGGTTCTTTTCCCCCCCTTTTCCAATAGCCAATATTGGCTCTGCATGAATACAATCATAGCTCTCGCAACATGTATAACCATCTGAGTAACCAAACAAACGAGATACTTCTGAAACCTACAAAATTCAATAGAGAGAAAGTTTGCACCTGAAGGAAACTACTATTTCTAACATCCTCAAAATCATCTTTAATATACAGAAGGGCTCCCCCGATAACACCTGCAATGAACAACATTTCCAAATGAGGCAAACTATCCGTCAGAAACAAGCAACCTATGAAATGGCAAAAAAAGACACACTCATGCACACACATACAGAGGCTGGATAAAGTTGAAAGCCAGAAAAATCCAGTATTAAACAAATCACTTTTTCAAAAAAGGTTTAACCCACAATCACAGATTATTAACTTGAAAATTCTCTGTATCCAACCTTCCAGTAGCATTTTACTGTTTCTTATTTCACTCTGCATTAATCATATACTATGATACAAGGTCACTTAAAACTGTGTCATTGTCTAACACATGTCGGACTTTTATTTAGACATGACGTAACACTATAAAGTTTTATCTTGACTCAGTCTCCGTGCTTGTGTTGGCTTCCAAGCTCATATGATGATAAAAAATTCCCAGCCTTTACTCGAAATACGCCAAGCATAGCATTAAAGGAGGACATCAATCTCAACGCCGCCCAATGTTGAAATAGACAGCAACATATACATTATTATGCTCTAGATGAGCAGTTCGGCAAATGGAATATAACATCCTTCCAGGACAAATGTTATCTAAAGTGCAAGCTAAGGTTACGGGATATCTTTCTCAAGTGGAACCAAAATTCGAAACTTATTGAAGCAGCAGCTGACAACCACCATAACTACCTCCCGAATTCCTATTTCCATTCCCTTCTTACAGATGAAACTGATGTCGCATATAATAAATAGTTTCTCCATGAGGACGTCAGTTTGTAAAGAACCGTGACAAATTCAACTTTCCTGAGCAACCGTTCTGGATAACTTAAGCCCAACATGTAAGGCCCCGCTTCTAGTTTGTCCTTCAGAATATATTTATTTAACGAAATTGGAGTTGCGAACTGGTTACATATTGTACTGAGGTTGGAATTGCTTGCTCACCCGACCCGATTTATTCTTATGCAAAACAAATAGGAGTGCGACTTGGAGGAGCGATAAGCTTCCAAAACATCTTCGAAAGCAGAAACATATGAGGAGACAATCCATAAAAGTACAAAATTAACCAAATTTCATTTCCCAAAACACGATTAAGTGCAAAAATAATCGCTGATTATATTAATATTTATTTAAGTCTAAAATGTAATAATACTTTCTCCTGAGTTAAATAGTCATTCAAATGATACTATCGGATATTCAGATTTGAAAATATTCTCAGCAGGAACAGTGAGGGTTACGGGTCTCACTGTCATCACTCATAATCCATGAATAAGATGAATGAGAGATCAAGAGGACCTGTATCGTAGCCAAAGAGGAATCCACCTATGCCAGCTGCTGCAGTGAGTAGGAGTATGTAAGGGTTCTTGAAAAACGACATTTTTCTCTCAGGATACAGTTCCAAGTACCCTGAGCTCCCAGGTGTGGCCTCCATCGTCATCACGTTGTTCGTCATCTTCTCAGACTCTCACACTTTCAGAAACAAAGACAGCAAGAAGAGCAAGGCGAAACCTCAGTCTAAACTTGAAGTAGGTGAAGAGGCTCAAAATGCATAACTAACTTCTTACAAACTTAATTATATCTGGTTTTCCCACCTTCTCCCCCGAAGAACAGTGTGATAATTCCTAATTGTCACGGAAACCGGAGGGGAGGGGATCAAAAAACTTAACTCGTGAAGACCAAATTAGAATTGTGATGTTTATTCTAAAATGACATCCCTGTCACCCATAATCTAGTCACAAACGAATCAAACGCCGACGCTGCAGAAAGACGACAAATAGCAATTTCATAATTTTTCTTTCAACAATTTGGTCCGATCCGACAATTTTGTGCTTATCTGGTACGTGGCTTGTCCACAAGCGAGAAGACGTGGAAGTGTGGAATAATGAAATGGCAGAAGAACATGGATTAATTTCTTACATCAGTGTCGCCACATATAGAATATGATAATACTCGCGGGCAAGGTTGATGATATCCCCGGATTGAGGGGGCGATAGCGCGCGTCAGGCTGCGGTAAGGGGATTGAAATGTGAGTCGCTTTCCCTCGATTTGGTACACGTGGCGCGCCATGTGAGATCGCAATGGAAAAATGTTGGTGGAAAAGTTCAGGAACCTAAAAACGGAAAGGGGGAAAAAAAAGGGGGAGGAACTATTAGACCAATACGAAATTCAGTGACGATGAATTACTTTACTTTACATGATTTCGTGATTTGCAAAATAAATACGCAAGAAATTTTATCTCCAACTACAATTGCTTACATGGATATTTTTAAACAATCACAAAAAAAAAAGATACTCAAAATTACAAATTACAAATCAAATATTTTATCAAAAATTTGTTATTATTTGTCATTCAATTATCATCAAAACTTATACAAATCTTATAACGGATCTTAATTTGTGATTTATAATTTTTATGATTTTCTTTTTTTTAAGTAAACAATCCCAATAAGTGTGCCCAAGGTTGTCACTTGTGAGTTTAAATAAATTTGTGCTAATGATATAAATTCATAAGAGTTTATTTTTATTAATAAATTACTATTAAAAATATATAGTCAAATAATTAATATATAAAAAGTGAGAATAATTTTATTTAAATATATTTTAAATTTAAATAATTGAAATTATATCCATCAATACTTATAATTTATTACATTTAACAAAAAATTTTTTATAAAATTTATATATAAAATCATTAAACATAATTAAATTCAAAAATTTAGTATGAGTTTGAAGTCAAGTTAATATAATTTCGTAAGTTAAAAATATAAAAATAGTAAATTTGGTAAATAAACTCATAAATTTCAACACGATTTTATTAGTTAAAAATCTAAAAATATTAAATTTAGAAAGTCAATTTACGAGTTTAATAACAGTAAATGTGCTCATAAATTTGTCGAGGGCGCTATTATGTGTTTATAAATTTTTTGAGCCAAATATCATGTCTTTATAGTACTCCTCCGGTCCTTATTATAAGATCCAATTTGACTTTTTATTTGGTCCTAATTATAAGACCCAATCCATTTTGTCTCTTATATTTATGCATTTTTTTCCAAGATAATCCTTCTAATAATGATAGTTTTAGCCAATATACTTAATTAGCAAGGATATTTTAGGAATGACAACACTTATTTATTATAAATAACTAACTTAACTTACTTCCTTAATTTTTTCAAATAAGTCAATTAGGTCTTATAATTAGGACCGGAGGAGTAGTACTTTATAGTCAAACCATTTTCTTTGCTGGGGGTAAACATTTTTCTCAGATTTGGTGAAATATTAGTTGGCGCATGATCCAACGCAAAGGGGACAGCGCATGGAAGTGGAGCCCCTGAGTTGGGTCGGACGACACAGGCGAACCACTAGAGCACCAAAAATCAATGGATCATATAAATTAATTGTGCCATTTTTTATTTTCTATGCCATTTTTCATCCATTTATTTAAAACTTTTTTCTCATTTATAATTTTTTTTTTAAATGGAGAACTGCATAAGGAAGATAAGAGAAGGTGTGTAAAGGAGGAACGGAGGATCCACTTTGGGTTTGTGGTTGATATTAATTTATGTCGGTTAATTTTTTTCTACAATAATTATCTTAAATATGTTTCGCTGCCGAAATTGAGATTCTAATATCAACTTACGCGTTTGATTTTTTTTTTTAAAGGCAATCTGAAGAAAATAAACATTTAAAGCCTCCTCGATGATTATAGAAATATATCATTATTTTGAAATCTAAAATTCATGTTCCCTTGAAATATTATTATTATTTAAAAAAAGCACGCTATGATGTTTTAAGATTATAAGTCATACTTACCAAGTGATTCTATCACCAAATGTATTTTACGCTTGGTATTATTGGATCATATTTAAAAATTGTTAGATTCAAATGAGATTGTTCTCTCGATATAATTTGTTCTTTGTTTTTTTTTTTTTACCGACTTTCAATATAATTTATTAATCTGAGTAGTATGAGCTTGTAAATTTTTGCACCAACTATTATAGGTAATATTTGATTCCAGAAATTAGGCAAAATTGGTTTAGGCTCCAAAATTATGAGATCTGAGTTTAGAATTTTTCTCTTTAAATAGAGAACACACTTAAAAAGATTAGTCTTATACTGCTATAGGCCAGCACGTTTAGATTTTTTTATAATTTTTGTTTTTTAAAATTTTTTATATAACAATATTGTTAATTATTTTATATTATTAGTAATATTTTAAATTTTTAGTTATTATTATTATTTTAAAATTATATTTCATAAAACAATTTGATTTATTTTATTTTAAACAATAATTTGTTCATCTAAGTTTCAAAGAACAAGTCAAAAACCTACGGGTCAGCTTGCACCTATCAGTTTAAGAGTCAGTTTTAATAAAATAAACTATTTCTGAAATTTTGACAAAGCTGCGGCAACAGTCGTATTTAATATGTGATCACATGAAATTGTGACGTCATTTGCAGAAAAAATTGAATTGAAAAGCAAAATTCGCCATCCAGTTTTGAGATATTAGTTATCTGCTAATCTTTTCCTTGGGATTAGCTTTCCAGTAGTTTAATGATAGAGTAATAGTAACAATTAACTACGCATCCTGGGTCCGGTCTGTGAGTACGGATATATTATTTCGGTTTTGATTATAAGATCTTATTTATAGATTATAAATAAGATTTTATAATTAGGACCGGAGTTAATAATTATGAAATATTTATTAAAAAATGTTACTTTTCCAATTCTAATTCTTGAATATAAAATATTACTATTAATTAACTAACTAATAAATATAATAAAAAATAGATAATTTTGTTATTCATGATCAATATATATGATAGAAAAAATTAATTTCTCATAACATGATGAATCAAAATTTAAATTTCTACTAAAAAATATGGTTCTATTTTGTATCCGATATCAAATAGGAATGTTTCTTATTAGAGCATACCTATCCTTAGCAAAAATATGAATGAAACTGGCCATGATGTGTGGCCACGTGAGTTTAATAATCGAGGGCGTTGGGCCACAATGGAGAAGTGAACATCATCAAAGGGACGCGTGAGCGGCTCAGATTCGCTCAAATAAAACTTTTGAATAATATTATCAAATTTTAGACACGCTCAAATATGCAGTATGCTGCGTCATTCCGCTCATTTAATTAATTTAATTTTCAATTTTATGAATTTTTTTTTTGGGGGGCGGGGGCGGGGGGTTGAACCGATCTAGACTACTCTGGCATGTGGTGGTTCACGCAGGGCGTCTTGCTTGAGAGTTGAGAATGACTCCATTCATGAATCATCAAACGTAGCTTTCTATTGTTTTTTCATCTTCACGTGTTTATCTAATTCAAGGCCCACATGTATAATCTTTCCCTTCGGACGAAAGCCTGTAGGAGATAAAAAATAGCATCTAACACTTTGTTATTATTTTTCTAATATTCTGTATCTTAATATTATTTTCTGAGTGTATTTATTTAACGAGATTGGAGTTGCGAACTGGTTACATAATTGTAGTGAGGTTGGAATTGCTTGCTCGCCCGACCCGATTTATTCTTATGCAAAACAAATAGGAGTGCGACTTGGAGGAGCGATAAGCTTCCAAAAACATATGAGCAGACAACCCATAAAAGTACAAAATTAACCAGATTTCATTTCCCAGAACACGATTAAGTGCACAAATAATCGCTGATTATATTAATATTTATTTAAATCTAAAATATAATAATAATTTCTCCTGAGTCAAATAGCCATTCAAATGATACTATCAGATATTCAGATTTGAAAATATTCTCAGCAGGAATAGTGAGGGTTACGGGTCTCACTGTTGTCACTCATAATCCATGAATAAGACGAAGAAGGAGAGATCAAGAGTACCCGTATCGTAGCCAAAGAGGAGTCCACCTATGCCAGCTGCCGCAGTGAGTAGGAGGATGTAAGGATTCTTGAAAAACGACATTTTTCTCTCAGGATACAGCTCCAAGTACCCTGAGCTCCCAGGTGTGGCCTCCATCGTCATCACGTTGTTCGTCATCTTCTCAGACTCTCACTTTCAGAAACAAAGACAGAAAGAAGAGCAGGGCGAAACCTCAGTCTAAACTTGAAGCAGGTGAAGAGGCTCAAAATGCATAACTAACTCCTTAGAAACTGAATTATATCTAGTTTTCCCACCTTCTCCCCCGAAGAACATGTGATAATTCATAATTGTTACGGAAGCCGGAGCGGAGAGGATCAGAAAACTTCAAATCCTGTGTTTATTCTAAAATGACATTGCTGTCACCCATAAGCTAGTCACAAACGAATCAAACGCCGACGCTGCAGAAAGACGACAAGTAGCAATTTCATCATTTTTCTTTGGATTAATGTGCATTCAACACCCTAATGTATTTTCTCGGATACACCTAATATCTTAAAGTATTTTTTGATACATCTAACATCTCAAAATATTTCTTCGGGAACATTCAAGATCCTAAAGTATTTTATTATATATCCAAAATCCTAAAATATTTTTTTTGGGTATGTCTAGTATCTAAAAAAATTTGTTGATGCATCTAGTACCAAGACAAAAAAATATTTCAGAATGTTAGGCGTTTCTAAAAAATATTTTGTGCTGCTGAATACATTACAAAATGTTTTAAAGTGTTAGATATATTTAAAAAAATATTTCGAGGGTATTGAATACACTTTAACCTTCTTTCTTTCAACAATTTGGTCCGATCCGACAATTTTGTGCTTATCTGGAACGTGGCTTGGACACAAGCGAAAAGACGTGGAAATGTGGAATAATGCAATAGTAGAAGAGGATGGACTAATTTCTTACATCAGCGTCGCCACATGCAGAATATGATAATACTAGATACTCGCGGGCAAAGTTGATGATATCCGCGAATTGCGGGGGCAATGGCTCGCGTCGGGCTGCGATAAGGGCCTTGAAATTTGAGTCGCTTTCCCCTCTAATTGGTACACGCGGCGCGCCTTGTGAGATCGCGATGGAAAATGCTGGCGGAGAGGTTCAGGAACCTTTGTTTTTTGGGGGGGCGGGGGGATTAGACCAACACGAAATTCGTCATTTGCAAAATAAATATGCAAGAAATTTTATCTCCAACAAAATAAAAACTTTAAGTGCTTACATGGATATTTTAAAGGAAAAATCACCCACAAAAAAAGTCAAAATTATGAAACCGCAAATCAAATATTTTTAGAAATTACCCATATTTATTGTCTCCAACTCACACTCTCTCTCCTTCCCACTTCTCTTTCTTTTAATAAATTACCATTGTTCTCTCTCATATTCTCTCTCCTTATTAATAAGGGCATTTTTAGAAAAAGAATTATACTTTTTTCATATTGATTGTTTTTAACTAATTTTAACTGTTTTTTTTATCAACATAATTCGGTTATTCGTCTTTTATAATAAGGAACGGAAGGGAGTACTTTATATTCAAACCATTTTGTTTGTGGGGGTAAAAACATTTTGGGAGAATTATAATCAAGTGTCACAGAAAAGAAATAATTACTCAAAAGTCTCAATAAAAATCTTAACAGTCTATAATAACAAGTTTTATAGTGAGAATGACAACCTGCAACTGCAAGACTTGATTTTTAATTATTTTTCTTGTTTGGGATTTCATTGTAATTCTCCCAAATATTTTTCTCAGATTTGGTGAAATATTACTTGGCGCATGATCCAACGTAAAGAGGACAGCACATGAAAGGGAAGCCCGTGAGGCTGAGCTGGCTCGGACGAGGCCTAACAGAAACAATTTTCACGGTATTTTCTTTATCTTTTGTCTGATGCTAATTATAAAATTTTATTTGTAAATTGCAAATAATATTTTTTAACCAAAGGTAGTATAAATTAACTGTGCCATTTTTTATTGTCTATGTTATACCTACATCGAATGAATATAAATTTTAAATCTTTACTCATATTTCGGCCCCTTTATTGCTGGTCAAAAAAAATATTTCATCCCTTTATTTAAAATATTTTTCTCATTTATAATTTTTTTAAATGGAGAACTGCGTAAGGAAGACAAGAGAAGGTGCGTAAAGGACGAATGGAGTATCCGCTTTAGGCTTGTGGTTGATATTAATTTATGTCGGTTAATCTTTTTCTACAATAACTATCTTAAATGTGTTTCGCTGCCGAAATTGAGATTCTAAATATCATCTTAAGGGTTTGATTTTTTTTTTCAAAAGTAATCTGAAGAAAATAACCATTTAAAGACTCCTCCATGATTATAGAAATATATCATTATCTTGAAATCTAAAATTCATGTTCCCTTAAAATATTATTATTATTTTAAAAAAAGCACACTATGATGTTTTAAGATTGTAAGTCATGCCCATTGAGTGATTCTATCACCAAATGTATTCTACGCTTGGTATTATTGGATCATATTTAGAAATTGTTAGATTTAAATGAGATTGTTCTCTCAATATAATTTGTTCTTCTTGTTTTTTTTTTCACTGACCTGCAGTATAATTTATTCGTCCGAGGATTATGTGCTTATAAATTTTTGCACCAGCTATTGTAGGTCATATTTGATTCCAGAAAACAGGCAGAGTTGGTTTGGGCACCAAAATTATAAGGTCTGAGGTTAGAATTTTTCTTTTTAAATAGAAAACACCCTTAAAAGGTTGGCCTTATAGTTTAGATCTTTTTAAAAAAATTTTGTTTTTTTAAAATTCTTTATATAATAATAATATTAATGATATTTTAGATATTTAGTTATGATTATTTTAAAATTAAATTTTATAAAATGGCTTGATTTATTTGATTTTAAACAATAATTTGGTCATTTAAATTTCAAAAAACAAGTCAAAAGCGTGCCGGCCAGCTTGAATCCATCAACTTAAGAGTCAATCCCAATAAAATAAAACAATCCTGAAATTTTGCCTCCACAAGGCCGCCCTATTCACACCCGCGGCTGTATTCCCAGTAACGGTCTCACATGAAATTGTGACGTCACTAATGCAGAAAAAAATTGAATTGAAGAGCAAAATTCTCCATCCAGTTCTGAGAGATTAGTTATCCAGTAATCTTTTGCTTGAGATTAGTAATCCAGTAATCTAATGATACAGTAATAGTAACAATTAACTACACGTTGTGGGTCCAGTCCATGCATATGGACATGCTACCTGTTTTAATTATAAAATTTTGTTTGTAGAATACAAACGAGATCTTATAATTAGAACTGTAGGTAGTAATTATAAAGTATTTATTGAAAAATGTTGCTTTTCCAATTCTAATTATTGAATATAAAATTTTACTATTAACTAATTAAGTAGTAAATATAATAAAAAATAGATAATGTTGTCATTCATGATCAATATACATGAAACTTGACAAAAGGAGTTTGGTTTAGCAGAAAGAATTAATCTCTCACAACATGACGAATCAATGTTTGAATCTCTACTAAAAGAGGTGTTTATATTTAGTACTAAATAATACATCAAAGAGGAGTGTCTTCAATTAGAAGATACCTATTCTTAGCAAAAATATGCATGAAATTTGCCATGCTTTTTTTAAAAAACCCCATATTTAATAATTAAAATTTAATATGTAGGGGTAATAATGTCTCGATAAATTTGAATATTATGAGGAAAAATTAATATGAGAAATGAGAAAATGTGATTTTATACTTAAAAAGGCAGCAAATGTTTAGTTGATTGACTAAGTTCGCCGAAAGGGTCATGATGCGCGGCCATGTGAGTTTAATAATTGAGAGGGTTGGGTGGGCCCAATGGAGAAGTGAACACCATCAGAGGGACGCGTGAGCGGCTCGGATTCGTTCAAATAAAACTCACATATTGATATTAACATTTAACATTTTGATATTATTTTTCTAATATTCTGTATCTTAATATTATTTTCTGAGTGTATTTAGCATCCTGAATCTCTAATTTTATTATTTTGATGAATCCAACACTACAATATTCATCTCTTTATCAGCGCTCAACACTCTAATATTATTGTAAGTTTAGAGTGTCTGATGCCAAATAAAATTATTAGTGCTGGATGTACAGAAAATAAAATCAAAGTGACATATGCTCGTAATAAGATTAGGATGGTTAATGCTAAGTAGAAAAAAGGAGACAGCGAGGGAATGTCATGCCTAAGTCGACCATGGAGACAAATGAAGCCTGAAAACGTAGAAACAAGGCAGCAAAAAAGAATACGAATTGAATACGGATTTGCTGGTTTTTTTTCTTTTTTTAAACCTGGCCACTGATATGATGCGCTTTTTAAGCATGTGCACTTCCAATCCTATTTTCAGGAGAATGCCCCCGGGGGTAGGGGAGAGATAGGGTCCAGCGACTTAGTACAGAGTTTTATCCCCACCGGCTTGCTGGCTCCAATCCATGATTCAACAACCAATACTTTTTCTGGTTGCCTGCATTTGAATATCACGAAAGTTTAAAACTGTCCCAATTGTCTCACAATGTAAACAGAGACAGAGCACCAAGCAATCAATTATCTTAGGTCATTTTCCCCTGATTTGTGGCCCAGAATGATTTTAGATGTTGCTTAGTCTAATTTCTTCTTTTTTAAAACAAGAAAAAGAAAAAGAAATCTCCTCTGCCCCGAGCGAACCTTTAGGAAGCAAGGGGTATCCCAGGATAATTCCTGTATGTTCTATTCTCTACAGGGCATGCTCCTGTTTCAGCAGACAAGTAGCATGTTCTTTTGCTTAGATGCTGTCCTCTGTTTCTCTTATGACAAGAAGAAAAATAAAAAATACAACCACTTAATTCTTCTTCCATTTATTCTTACTTTCTTACCTTTCCATCTTCCTCCAAAATGCAAGGTAACATATTGCTTGGATAACTTGTTAGTTCCAAACTTGTACTTCACGGAATGCTAAGCTAGCATGTAATTTATGTCCCTGGAGGATCTTAGCTTTTATGCTAAAACCCAATTTGTTTAGGTACAATAATTGACCATATAAGAAAGAAAGTATGTGAATGCCCCATCGAATTCATATAACAACCTGTAGACGCTATTTATTTCCTTTCTCAAAGAAGGCTCTCTCTTTTGTAATCCCTTCCCCAGGCCCTTTCCTTCCATAGCTGCTCTACTTCATCCAGTGTGAGTTGTTTTGTCTCTGGGACAAACAAGGCGACAAACAGAATAGCAACTAGAGCTATACCAGCAAGGATCAAGAAGCTCCCACCAAGTCCTAAAGCATCAGAAACTGAAAGGAAGCTTTGGGACATTATCACGCTTGAAATCCAATTCACTGTGGCTGACATGCCTCCACATAAGCCACGGTATTCTTGAGGATATACCTCAGAGTTTACTGTCCATGGCACCGGTCCCATCCCTGGCGCAAAGAAAGCAATGTACAACGCTAGGCCCAAAACTGCAAGCCATCCATAGTTTCCATCATGAGAACCAGATGAATCTAGGAACGATCCAGCAGAAAGGATCCCCAGAGACACAACCACACCAGATAAACTTGCAAGAGCCAGCTTCTTTCGCCCTGCGTGGTCGATAAGATAAATGCCAAGGATTGTTCCAGCGGCATTCAAGCTGGAGATAATGAGGGATAGGAGAAGAGCTAATTGTTTGGAATGAAAGCCAGCCCTCTCTATGGTTGTTGGGCTGTAGTACATCACAATGCTGATGCCAGTGAACTGCTGAAAGGCCTGCAGAAAGTCATAGGACAGTTGTAAGAAAACCTTCTTTGGTTACATTTAATGGCTTTTCATTGCTGTCAATTTAGAAGAATATCATACCAGATGACACACTTATACTTAACTTCGCCAGCATATGCTGCCAGGTTTTTGAAGACAAAACATTACATGTTGAATCCTATGTATAAAATCCACAACATGCCATAAAGAATTGCGAACTGGTAGCAAACTGCCAGAGATCGCATTGAAGTTTAATAATAGGTTGAAAACAACATATTCAGAAAAGGGGCAATGACTCAAAATTCATGGAAGAAGATGGCTGTATTTTTGCCTTTGTTTGTTTTAAATGAGTTGGTGGATCGGTGGGCAAAGAGGAACAAGGAGTCAGCACATAGTGGTCGGATATGGAGGTTTCCATTTAAGAAGCATTAGAAGAATATAATACAAGTAGTCAACAACAACCTACGTGAAAATGTTGAAAGATTAATCCATGTTCAATTGTGACCCCCATATGACCAAATGTATGCATATTTCTTTTTTCTGCCGCAAGACATGTTGATCTTACCCTTCTCTCATGGAGGTAGGGCATTCTGAAGGATCATTCTAAACACCAGGATAATCCAAGTTCAAAAACAAGAGGAGTTTCAAGAAAAATCTTAAACCTGAAGTCCGGCCCCTGCAAGAAATGCGAGTCTAATCTCTTTAGTTTCGAACACATCCAAGTATCTAACTTTGCTTTGCCTCTCAAGTTCTTCCTCCAACTGGGCACAACAATATTCCACTTCATCCTCTAAGCGATTCGTATCATAGATCTTGGAAAGTACATAAACTGCCTCATCTTTACTATTTTGCAAACAGTTGAAGATAAATAATAAAGCTTTGAACAGAGGAAACATCTCAGAATAACACTATCTGGTTTAATATTCATTTAATGGGAGGATCAATTTTACCTGCATAAGAAGCCACCGCGGTGACTCAGGTAGGCAGAGCATGAGACAAAACTGAATGACTGCCGGCATACCTGCAACGCCTAGCATCCATCGCCATGTTCCAGGGACCTAGTTTGTTAAATATTGTGTAAGAAGGGTATCCAGGAAGAAACCTCTAGTTGACTGAAAAACCTGATAGAGAAGCTTTGAAAACATGTAGCAAAAGAAATAACTGGTGAACTCTGTATATCAGTATTTCTATTTGCACTTCTCTTATGATAAAGCAAATATAAAATCCATAGTAAACCTCTTTCCAACTTTGTACCAGAATTGAGCTATTTGCAAGAACATTAATAAAATCCATAGTAAAACTCTTTCCAACTCTAGTTGTTGTCCTCTAGCTGAAGCTGATATTTTGTTAACATATATACATCTTAGCAACTTATAAACATTTTCTGTTGCCAGAGAAATCAAAAGCCATAGCATCAAAATGGAAAATGAGAAGTCAAATCCAAAGGAAAGGATTTCCAGTATAATCGATTGGAACTACATAGCCAGAAGATACCACATATTAATTCTAGGAGACTGTCCTCCTGACATATAATGTTTACAAATGTAATTTGTAAATAAGGCCGAATAAAGCTAACCTATGTGAAAGCAAGATTTATGAGGTAGGAGAGAAACTGTCCTCCAGTAATCATAAGCACATTTATGCTCACAAGTCCTCCTCTGATCTCTGAGGGCGCTGCTTCTGCAATATACACAGGTGCAGTTACAGAAGCTTTGCCCACGCCAATGCCAACAAGAAGACGACAAATATGAGGACATATGGATCAGGAGCCAGTGCCATAACTATTGATCCCAAGGCAAAGACTACATCAGCAATAAGGGTGGCCTTTTTACGCCCAAATTCATCATTAATCCAACCACCTAATGCTGATCCAATAATTGCACCCACCAAAGCCATGCTTACTATTGTTTCCTGGCATTTTAAAACTGTTAGAATCTTTGAATGAGGGAGAAATCGTGCAGTAATTTTCCTTTACTTCCAACTGGCTGAACTCGTGGCACTTGGGTAAGAGTACAACAAAAACTACTTATAGACCTTCATTTACTAATTATTCTAAGTTGGAGTGATACTTGACATGTTCCACCGCTTTTACACATTAAACCATCTACATTCTTGCATAATGTATTTATATTTGTGAACACAAAAGATCCAACGTGGAGTTCCGGTGTCTAAGTGATAGGGTGGGCTGATGCTCTGTTTAGACATAAAAGGCTTGATGTTGTGTGACTCGTGAAATATGAAATAAGGCATGATATGGGTATATTAAATTTTGGATTCTTTAGATTTAGATTCAAGAGGAAACAACACAAACTTGTATACCCGTAGGAAACTACTCTCATTCACCCTTCAAAATCATCTTTAATACACAGGAGTGCTCTTGATATAACACCTGTAATATATAAAGGGCTTAAAATGGAGCACGATCATATTCTTTTTTAAGTTGTCTTGAGTCCAATACAAATTTAACCAAGTTTGAAGAAAAATTTGATTTCTAATATCTAAATTGACTGAGTCGAAATTTAGACTTGTAAATAATGGAAGAAAGATAAGACTACTCAAGTCCTTAATATAAGACCTATTTAACTAAGTTGATTAGATTAAGGAAGTTAAGTAAGTTAGTTAATTATAAGAAATATAACATGTTTTTCTTAAAATACCATAATAATTTTCCTTAGTATTTTCTCTCTGTTTTCTACTTGATTATAGTTGAGAGAGTATCCATAAGAGTAATTTAGGAAAAATTGATAAATATGATAAATGGATCTTATATTTAGGACCAAAATCAACTTAACAATTAGATCTTATATTAAGGACTGGAGGAATATATGCTTAAGTGATTGTTAATCTAATCTTTTAAATTTTAAACTAATACCCCTTTCGGTTATAAACATAAAAGTTGGCAGATGTGTTTGTTTTGTTTTTAAATATAAAATTTCAATATATTTTGTTTTTTCAATTTATAATTTGTTTAAATTCTCCTTTATGGAATATAAATACAAACTAATTTTTCTGTTAGTTTTCAGATTAAAATAAAAAATTTATGAAAACTAAGGAACAGGTTTTACAAATAACTAACTATAATTTTTACCAGTAACTAAGAGAACTAATTTTCTTAATTTTTACAAATCACTTTTATTTCCAGACTGAAAGGAATATAATCGAATTAATTGAAGAATTATAACAGCAAGATTATTATGATCTTTTCATGAGAAAATGACATATATTGTGTTTTCACTCTGAACAATTCAAGTGAGTGCTATAACAGAGATGCCAAGTAAACATATGAAATACTCCATCCACTTAAATCTGGGATCTAATTGGCTGAACGGAGTATCGTATTTAACAAGAACCTCCATTACCTGTGTCGTAGCCGAAGAGGAGACCGCCTATCCCTGCGACGGCCGTGAGAGCCAGAATGTAAGGGTTCTTGAACAACGACATTTTCCTCTCTGGACACAATTCTATGTACCCCGAGCTTCCCGGCGTGAACTCCATTGAGATCGTCGTCTTATCACCCCCAAAATTGATTCAGAAAAATGATAATTCTTTCTGCGCTCTGTTCATATATGCAACGCAAGATTTTCTTGAGAAAATAATGCACATTCCGGGAAAACCGAGAGATGGCCCGGAATCATCCGAGTTCTGAAAGCAATCCACTGGGGACATCATTTAAAGAGAAGAAAGGGACCCTTGCGGAAAAAATATCAACAAATTATTGCTTCTCCAACATGCATCTTTCATTACACTCCGCGAAACTGTCACCTTTTCCAATAAAAACAAAATCAATTTTCCCAATTTCATTTCATCATTTGTGGAGTCAATTTTTAGAAATATTAAAATTGAGAAAAAGGGAGATTATACTGTTATATCGCATTTAATTAAAGAGATTGGTCTCACTTGTTTAACAATATGCATGTCAATTTTGTGACAGGCATGTTAATTTATCACCTTTTTATAATTACAATAACTTTCGCTTCCGTTAAAACTGGTGACTTGTTTACATATTTACCAAGCAAACAGCAATTCTGGGCACGATGGATCAGGACAATGAGGGGACAGTAAAAACACCATAATTTAACTAGCGAAAGATATACATACGTACATATATACATATAAATATGTGTGCGTGTATTATCAGAAGGAGATTCCAAAACTTAAAACTCCTCCGAATCTCTTAACCGCGCAAGTCATATTATTCCTTTCCTTCAATATTAGCATACTGAAGGACTACCAACAACATATGCACTATATCTTCTTAAAACAAACAAAGAGTAAACTGACACCTCGACTCCTTAATAAAAAAAAACTTGTTTAACTTTTATTTTGATTCTAAATATAATATCTCAATCTACTTTTTCTCTTACATTTATCCTTTTTTTTCAAAATAGTTCTTGTAATAATGGTAATTCCAGCCTATACACTTGATTACCAAAGATAGTTTAGAAAAGATAACACATATTTATTACAAATAACTAATTTAACTAATTTTCTCAATATACTCAAATGAGTCGACTAGTTCTTATACTAAGGACTAGAAATAGTATTATCATATGATAAACTGTCAATCCTCCAAAGTGAGTGAATGATAGTGACCAAGAGTTTCACTATTTGGGATCTGGCATGGTGGAGCAGGCACTTCAGAAACTCCTTCAAGCATCTGAGAAACTTTCCTCATGGTGGGTCTGAGAGTTGGGTCCTCTTGAATACACCAAATGGCAATCATTACTAACTTTACTAGGTTCTTCTTGTCTTGCAGTGCCTCTTGATCTTCTTCAACCAAATCTTCTAGAGAACCTGCCGTGTAACAGTCACAAGCCCAATCTGCTAAGATTGCTCTCTCCTCATTCTCTGGTTCCATGTCCACGCTTCTTCTGCAACAGATAATTTCCAGCAACAGGACTCCAAAGCTATAGACATCTACCTTGGCCGTGACAGGCATGCTCTTGAACCATTCAAGTGCAACATACCCTTTTGTTCCCCTTATACCTGTATTGGTTCGGCTCTGATTCATATTTAAGAGCTTGACCAATCCAAAGTCAGAGATACGAGCATTAAAGTAGTCATCAAGGAGTATGTTTTGAGGCTTTATATCACAGTGGATGATCTGGGTGCTGCAATCTTCATGTAAATAAACAAGTCCTCTTGCAATCCCAAAAGCCATTTTTAGGCGTAGGTTCCAGTTGGGTTTTGGGTCGCCGTAAAGAAGGTTTGCTAATGTGCCATTGCTCATATACTCATACACCAGCAGCCTTTCTGTCCCCTCCTCACAGAACCCAAGCAAACGAACCAAATTCTTGTGATGGGTCTGGCCAATGACATTAACTTCATTCTTGAATTCCTTCTCAGTTTCTTGCACAAGAAAGGTGTTCAACCTTTTGACTGCCACAGTTACTGCAGTGCCCATTTCTATGATTCCTTTATAAACAACACCAAAAGCTCCTCTTCCTAACTCTTCCTTAAATCCATTTGTAGCCTCTTCAAGTTCCTTATAAGTAAAACAACGCAAATTGGTTTCAACAGCACTGTCACTTCGGCAAACACTTGTACGCTTCTTCTGCAATTTATAAATGAAGGAAAAACCTAGACAGCATGCTCCAATTAATACGAGATTAAGAAAGGCAGAGCTACCTAAGAGGACAGAGCTCACCAAAACCAAAGTGTCCTGATTCTTTCCTTTGATGATTGGAGGACCAGGAGGACCAATTAAGGAGGAATTGTCTTTCCTGACCTTGATCAAGGCCTTAGCACCATTAAGACCCGTGTCGTATTGGCCATTTGAAAGTGGCCACCTCTTCTTCCAGCAACTGTCACCTGATCTGAAAATGGCAACGGCACAGAAGCAATCTTCCATGCAGGCACTTCTGCACTGATCTTCTGTAAAAGGCCTTTGAAGCACATAGTCAGAGAGAGGCCAATCTACATCTGTCAACACTTCAAACTCATACAGATCTTTCCTCTGACTAAGCTCATCTTCTTTACAGCCCTGGACGAAATCTGGTTTACAACCACCATATGGATCAAGAGGATCCAGTAGGGAATAACGTGGTGGGCATTGACACTGTGGCCTACTATTTTCACCCAATGTGCAATAGCCATTATACCCGCAAATGCTTGTTCCTTCACTGACCCGCTGACGCTTACAAATGTTATCTGGCTGAGACCAGACAGGTGTCCAAGTTTCATTACCAGTGGACCTCTTGGGATGTTGATAGAAAGTGAGAACTCCATCAAAGTTAAGAGTAGCTCGAAGATAAAATTGAGTTGGAGAGCCTATGCTCTGGTCTGAGAAGGGGTACGTACCATTGTTCTTCATTCTAACATAAAAGTCTCCCGTTTTGTTGAAGACCAGTTGAATTCCAGCACTTGAGGCATTGGACTCAACAGTACCAGTGTCGTAATAGTCTTCATTAGCGTACCCAGATGGTAAGTTTACAGAATGCATGACAAGATTACCATCATCCTGAAGAACAAGTCGAAACTTTCCCCGTGCGAAATCCGCATCTGACTTCCGAGAAGAAAGCTTTTCTCCCTTCTCCAAAATTTGTGAGGGCAACATGGTGTCTCTGGGATTCCCAAAGGTCTCCCAGACAGACTTAAAGCTGCCATCCTGAAGAACAAAGTTGCCCAAGTCATTCAAGGCACCATGAGCAACGGCACCTGAAGGGCTCACTTCTGGTGTCCATAGAGTTTGACCATCAGGAGAAGTAATCTTAAGCCCTTCTGCTGCAGTAAGCTGAACTCTTGACCCCTTTGGAGCAGGATTGTCTCCATTTGCATACCAAACAACGGTTATGTTTGGAATGTTGGCATACCAGATGGAGAGCAAGAAGAAACTATTATTTTTATGGGGTTGAAAGCCAAAGGCGAAATCCCCAGAAGGTGAAACCACCCATGAGGAATTGCCATCTGCGTTGAAAGAATCACCCACAGTGATGTTACTTCTTCGGGTTTGGGCAAAAACACAAAGGGAAGGCAGAAAACAGAGGAGAAGGAAATTCAGAGAAGAAGCCATACGCAGAATCAATTTTCCTTGCAAAGTTTGGAAACTGGAAGATAGGGAACGCGTTTGAAGTTTGAATAGGAGGCGGCCGAGGAAGTGAGGGTTCCATAAAGAGTGGATGCTCCAAGTCAAGCTCAAGTCTTCTTGGCCGTGGGAAACACGATTCGTTGAATTTTACAAAGGAAAGGACGTTTGTATGGTTGGTGTTGACGAGTGGGACATTAATGGATGAAGAAATTTCAATCACAGACTTTTCTTTTGCCAGCAATATCAGTCATGCAATTAATACATCTTTTCTCATGTTCTAAAATTCAATAAAATTCAAGTCGTAAACACTACGCAGCTTGTACATTTATTTACAGATGAAAATGTTTACGTTTATTTAATGCTTGATAATTATGGTATGAGGCATCAAGACCTTTTTTGTATCGTCAAAAACTCAAGCTAAGAATTGGTAATAAGAGAGAATAACAAATGAAAGCCAAATAATAATAAATAAAAATACATATGAGAAAAACTTTAAATAGTTTTGAGTTTTATTTTACTGTAGGAACGAAAAGCATGAGCTTACAGAGTTCAGTGCCATATTCTGCAAATCAAGTCATAAGATTCAGATAAAAAAAGAAACAGGAAAAGAAAATAAGTCATGAGATAAAATCGGAGGTTGCAAGAAAATAGAAGAATGAACTTACACGGGAATATGTAAAACTCATATTAGCACAGCTTGATTTAGATGCGGCTCCTTTTTTTTGGGGGGGTTTTTTTTTGGGGGGGGGGGGTTTTGTCACAAGATATATTAAACTAATGATGTTTCAAAACATGATTAGATGTTCGTCAAGGATGCATAATTGCTTCAGAAGGATGATTTCTTTGAGATCAGTGAAAATTTTGTGATTCCGTTTTTGATATTTTCAGGAAAGAAACTTGAGAGGGAAAAAATATTACCCGTCATTGGGGTCTGTTCTATTCTTGCCCCCTAATATAATATTCAATGCAAATCTTTATTACGTCGATTTTTTTGGATAATACTTTTCACTCTTTTGAGCCAACATAATTCTCACATTGGTTCGATAGATTTAAATATTTTAAAATTCTGAAGTCTATATTAAGACCCCGCTTTATTTACTATAGAAGTGATGAAAGTTTTAATAGACGTGTGAGATGAAATATGTTATAAAAAAACATTTTAGACGAAATTAAACTTTTTTTTAATGAGATTATCAAACGTAACTAGGAAATTTCTATGAAAAAATTAAGTGAGAACGATGATTGTAGAGAGAGAGAGAGAGAAAATTTGAGCCACGCTTATAAATTAATTTCACTCAAAAAATTAGTTTAAATGAAGATCAGTTTACCAAATCTTCCGACTCCGAGTCAGCATTTCCGACCAAAGATACGAAAAGCTTTGGCGAATGGCTACATATAACCAATACAAGGAAAGAACAACGGCTTTGACCTGCAAGGCATCTATATTACTCACTCCTTCAAATCTTAAACAAGCAAATGGCGTGTAACCAATACATTTTATATCACGTTAAACACAACAGAATTTAACAACTATATACAACATAAATACTCACGATTCCCTCCTATCATACTATCCTTGCCTGTTTTCCCCACTCTGTTTTGTTTTTCTTCTTCTCTGTGGGTTCTAATTAGTCCGATTTGTAGTGTTTAAAATATTCGACTGAGAGGGCAACTCATGAAGAACAGGAGAGCATACATACACCTGGTCGATACGCCCAAGCTGGAGGCAAGCGAGCATATTTTTCCATTCCTGGCTGCTCGTCAAAAGGACGCTCAATCAGTTTAAGCAACCTACGGACTTCTCCAAAATCACCCATTTCTGCAGCATCAATTGCAGTCTGGCAGAGATAGTTCCTGAGGACATATTTGGGATTCACAGAATCCATCGAGCTCTTCCTCTGCTCATCTGAAATGCCGCTGGTAGAAAGCTGTAAACCCCCCCGCCCCAAAAAAAAAAAAAATTGAGTAGATGTACCTTCCTAATCATTCAACAATTCGTAAAACTCACGAAATAAAAACTAATGTATGTGTTCCCGCATAGGAAGTTCAAAGCTAAGTAGCCACTGAAGAAGTGTTCTGAGATACCTTGTTACTGAGGCTCAAACTACAAGAAATTCCATATTTTAAACAACATTTGACGCAGCACTTCTTCTAACAAGTCATCATTTTAATAAAATTTCACCTGAACCACGTATCAACTTAGCAAATCTAAAAACCAACCGTACCTCATGTATATAAGCTTTCACCCAATCAGTCCAGGCCTCCTTACGCTCCTGACCAATATCTAGCAGAGCTGACTTAAGTGGGACCAGTAACTGGTTATCCGGAATGCTTGTATCGGCTTTCAGATTGGAAAGCAGCCTGAAGAAGTTTGTGTAATCAACTTTATCAACAGCCATATGACTAAGAAGTTTACTTATGAGCTGCTTATTATACTTGGGCAAGCCGAGTTTCTTGGTCATTATAGCTTGGTAGTCATCCATAAATTTGGTTCCATACCTGAAAAAAGAATAAATATAAACAAAAAGGCTGAAAAACTCATGAGAAAAGGATAATAAGTTTAACAGCAATTTAGACCAGTCTCAACTAAAAGAAAATAAGGTTTCGGAAATTGCAACCACCTTTCCATGACATAGTTAGCCTCTTTCTCACTTATTAACTTAGCGGCAGATAAAGTTGTTGCGAACTGCGCAATATTCCACAAACCAATATCTGGCTGGTTTGCAAAACAGTATCTTCTACCAGGAAGATCGGTAGTATTTGGGGTAAATCTAGGATCAAAAGCATCCAAAAAGCCAAATGGACCGTAATCAATGGTGAGACCCAAAATGCTCATATTGTCAGTGTTCAGCACCCCATGAGTGAAACCAACCCCTTGCCAGCTTGCAATCAAGGAAGCAGCACGCTCAGCAACCTCCACAGCCCATGCTGATACAAGGTTCCGTACAAACAAAGTTATAATGACATTTATTTGAAAGATAAAAAGAAACTACGTAGAAAAATCACAGGACACAGCGATGTGGTCTAGTATCCCAAGAGTGCATATGCCGCTTCTTTAGCTCACATATTACATAATAATATGATTATTATCTTGGAGGGGACATGCAACTGAAGTTGAAGAAAATGAATTGACCTCTGAAACAGACAATGCAAAACCATCACAGAGTCTGGCTATGACCAGGTATTGAATACCATGCCCCTTTGGGCCTTTTTTTTTGCCTGTGTTTTTTTTGTTGTTGTGGGGTGTGTCAACCATAAAATCTCAACATAGTTACTGATGATTGGCACATGATCAGATGAGCTGATCTCTCAAACGCACTTTGAAAACCTCATAAAAAGTAAACAGAACAGTAGGCCCAATCCACTTTTAAGATGGTCCCTATGAAAAGAAAACCAGCAAGTTCGGTTGAATACCAGCATACTTGTTTGAAGTAAGATCCACAACAGAATGTTCTTCATCACCGGTGCTGAAAGACAAACTTTCACTCTTACTCATGTTCTCAATATGAGGAAAGTGATGTCTAATGGCATAGTCTGCCAAAGCACGAACAAGACCCATGTCCTCTTCACCTCTGGAGGCATGTATTTGGTATGAACCAAAACGCAAAAAAGATTGTGCAACTCTACAAACAATTGCACCAGGTTCTTCCTTAGGATTGCCACTGCAAGTGAGAGATTAATAAAACATTTATTTAATAAAATTTAGCACGAGCAGGGTAAAAATTTTAAAACCAAGAGAGCAGTGACAAGCCAAATCCATTTTTCCGTCATTAACACAACTTTATATCAAAACATGAAATTCTCCTATTACATAGGAATACGACTGATGTAGAATGACGGGAAACAAAGGGGGAGGGGAAGGAGAAAGGCAGGAGAGAGAAAGATAGGGGGAGAGGGCCGACACCAAATGTTTAGTCTCGACAACAATTTAAGGTACTTCTTCATTCATATCACTAATATTTACAACTTCAACTTTTTGCATGATAATAGTGGGATCATCAACTAATTCTATCTTCCTCAGATGCAGGAATTTTTTCTTTCAAAAATTGCAATAGGTTTTACAAATATAACATCAAACAGATATGCAGATAAAAAACAGTCTACATTATTTTAATTTAGATTAACATACTCATAGAACATGTCTCTCGTAACAAACTTTCCCGTGGTCACAAGACAGAGAGCACGAGTTGTTGGAATTCCCAAATGGTGCATTGCTTCACTGCAAAGGAATTCCCTGATGCTGCTACGTAATACTGCAAGACCATCAGCAAACCTACTGTAAGGAGTCTTCCCAGCTCCTTTGAGTTGCAGTTCCCATCTTTCAGACTTTGAATTTAGGACCTCTCCTAGTGTAATTGCCCTACCATCACCCAGTTGCCCAGCCCACATACCGAATTGATGTCCTCCATAACATTGAGCATAAGGCAACCTGTATAGCAGAACACCAGTAATGACTAAATGAGGCATCACTAAATAGCAAGATGTCTGAAAACATGAAGAAACTTACGCTCCCGCCAAAGATGATGCACCAGAGAACAGAAGGGGGAAATCTGGTCTTTCAAACCTGAAACTCAGGCACAAAGATGGTTAATACCTGAAAAGGAACCCCAAGGACCTGGGCCCATAATCTTGTCAGAGAGAGAGAGACAGAGAGAGATAAGAGAGCTGGACAGAAAATACATATAAGTACAGCCAGAATATTCAAAAGCATTACAGCAACTACCAAAAACAACCAATAACTAGCTGTTTTAAAAATTCATATAAGGAAAGAATAAGTGATAGAATTAGAACATAACTTTAAAATTTATTGTTAAATTTTATAGATGAAAACTTCAACTATTTTATACCCACATGACATATTGCTGCAACAAGGAATCTAAATTTGCCAAATATGAATCACTCTTCTAGATACTTTGATATAGAAACTTAGCATTGCTTCAGTATACCAATATTAAAGTACTTAGTAAATGCAAAAGCAGGGCAGTAAATCTAACACACTCACTCTCTCCGGTCCAAATCAAAAATGTCAGCAACTGATTCCGACCAAGACACGAGTTGGGGGTTATCTACATCAGCTGACGGTGATACTTTGGTATAACAAGCATGCAGCACCTGAAATGCAAAAGGCAGGAGAATAGATGAAAGAGAGGACAACGTGGTGTAGTTTCCCCTGCTCAATGCCACCCTTGAATCTGTCTTTGGCACTGCATAAGCAACTTAGTGAGTGTAAGAAAGAACAATGTCTTTGTTCCTAATTTGTACGCCTTCACTGATTCCATTGTTGCCCGACACAAGCCTAATTCCAACCTATCTTCAGTTCAATTTGTCCTCCTCTGCACTTGTTTGTTTCTCCCCCATTTTATAAACGTATAATTACTGCTTAAGCATTGAAGATGCCGTCTCATATGACCTTACGGCTCATACAATAGTCTACATGATAAAGTCCATCATCACATCAATCTAAACGTCGCGAAGCCATGAGCTCGACTCTTTTATTCCTGCCTTCCTATCTATCCAGTAATCATAGCCATAAAATATAGACTACGTTCGAACACTTTCTTAACACCACCTACCAACAAATTCAATCAATATAACAAAAAAGGGAGAAAAGGAAAAAAGAAAAGCGGCCAACCTCTCTCGGAAACAAATCGGTTCTAGGATCACCAGGCAATTCTCTAACGAAGGAATGATCCCAATTCAGATCTTCGAGCTTCAACCGAGGCTTCACACTATGATTAGAATCAGCATCTGCACTAGAATGGCCATCGAGGCTCTGATTCTTCAAATCCTGGGTCAGAGAATGGACGGAAGCTGTGAGGTCCTGCGCGGGTAAATCCATGGGACCGCGGCTAGGGGTAGCGTAGCGGCAAGAGCGAGAGATGCGAAGAGGAGGTGATTGGGAATGGAAGAAAGCAGAAGGGCGGAAATGGAAATTAGGGGAGCGACGGAGGGAGCAGAAGGAGAAGGAAGAAAGTGATACGGTGCTGATGAGAGAGAAATGAGAAAGCATGTTGTGATTTGTTGACTATGGCCGTTGTGGTCGGGCTATGCAATCTGCAACTGCAAAAATTCGCAATGTTCTTTTTTTTTTTTTTTGTTAATCAATATTCTTTATTCGAGGTGCATCGTAAAAATTTTTACTATGTGCACCTCTTAATATAAAAATTTATTTAATTTTTATTTTAATTCTAAATATAAAATTTTAATTTATTATCTCTTATATTTATTTATTTTTTAAAAATAATTTTTAAAATAATAATAATTCTAACTGATATATTTGATTAATAAAAATATTTTAAGAAAAATAATTTGAAAAGTTTCTGGAACTACAAAAATTCGCAATGTTCTCTTTTTTTAATCAATATTCTTTATTCGATTCAACAGAGTTTCATCATACAAATAAGAAAAAATTAATTTGGGAGTTCTTGTAGTTTTCCTTAACATTGAACTGGGTCCCTGAACATTTTTTTATTTTTATTGGATCCTTTAACTTTCTACAGCTAGAACCGTTGGTCCCTACCGTTAAATAAGTATTAACGTCATTAAATACTTTCCATCACAAGCACTGAACGTCTTAAGCATCTTCTCTACCTCGACTTTGTTTGGAACCTCTATTGCGTGACCCGCTTCTTGCCCAAGCGATACTCACACAGCGAGTCATCCACAAAAGTTTTCGAACAACACCACACTGATTGCACCTCAAACCGGTGGAACTTAATTAAAGTACATACACAAGAAAAAAAAGAATGTTATCGATTTTCTTGGCAAATCACAAAAAGTTAAGAAGCCCATATGAGATTTTAATATAATTGCTCTTGGGTAACCAAAAGCAAATGGAGAACTCTCGTTATATGCATATAATGATTCGATGAAAATTGCAGAGACTCTGCGATCATATATTATAAAACCATATCTATATTGAAGATTCTGCGAAATCTATAATTGATTCTCGAAGGCATGGGGGATTGCTATAGTACTCTAGACCATTAGTGGTAGCCTTTGTTTTGCTAATGAGCACTTTTAGTCTACTCTGTTTTTCTATTACTAAAACAGGGGAAGCTTGAAAAGAATGGGTTGGTGAAATAGTATGCAAATGACATAATATTCTATGTTACTCTCATATTTCCATTGTTCAGATTCTCACTGCTTCCTTAAATAAATAAATAATGAATGGATGAATTAAAATAAATAGGAGCAAATGTTGCTCTCAAGCATTACACATAGAAGGGGAAGAAATAGGAAAGACAATGTCAAGATAAGCATTGGTGGCTTTTGAAGGAAAGGGATTAGGTAAGACGAGATTGAGTATAAATTATCCGTTCAAAACTTTAAATAAAAGGAATCACGGTAGAAATGAGAATCTTATAATTTTTTTTTTTTGAAAAAGAACAAAACATGTGGAAAGAATGATATACAAAATCTATAAGTGTTGGTGATGGTGTCCAGAATCCAAATTGAATTGGTTGTGCATTTAAAAAGCATTCATTTTGGTTTCAAAGCCCATTGTTCATGTTCTCATCCTCTTGCATCCAGCGTTCACTTCCCTTTTGCTTTTCATTTCCCTCTTTTTGAAATTCTTGTTGTTTGGCACGCAAAATACCAAAGAATCTTATAAATCAAGTACTTGCAAAGGATATATTCTGAAACCTGTTGACGGAAGTCGGTAGGAGAGGAGTTGCCGTCAGAAGACTCAATCATCATATCAGCCAAATAAATTGTCGTCCTGGCTGCAAATATTCCTTCGATTTCATAACCAGATTCCAAAAAAGAGAGGGAATGATAGGAGGTTTTGGGAAAAAATCAAAAGGGCGAAAAGGAAGAAGAAGTCGAAGAAGTCTGGGATGTCTTCCTTTAGAGCATCATCGGATTGAGGGAGAACGGAGAGTTATTGTCAAGAAACTCAAGGCAAAGAAGAATCGGTGAAGCTGATGTCCTATTGGATGACAATGGTAACAGTTTTTGGTGGCTATGTTTACAGAGTGCGATAGCAACAGAGGTTTTAAAGAAGATCAAGCTTGTCATTGGAGGAGATATTTCAGGCGTTCAGTGCTTCTCAATAAAAGTATTTAACAGTGTTAATGTTTATTTAACGGCAGGGATCAACAGATCTAAGGTAAAAAGTTAAAGACCTAATAAAAAAAAAACTCATAAATCTGATTCAAAATTAAAGAAAATTATAAGGACTTCCAAATTAATTTTTCCTAAACATAATTACTACCTCCACTTTTTAATATAAAAACTTATTTAATTTTTATTTTAGTTTTAAATATAAATATTAATTTATTATCTCTCATATTTACTTATTTTTTAAAAATAATCTTTAAAATAATGATAATTCTAATTTAGTAAAAATATTTCAAGAAAGACAATACCTATTTATTATAAATAACTAATTTGATAAGTTTTCTTAATATACTTAAATTAGTTAACTAGCATTTATATTAAGGACCGGAAGTAGTATTATTTAAAGCGTTAATTTAGTACTAGTCTTATATTTAATATAAGATCTATTTAACTAATTTAATTAAATTAAAGAAGTTAACTAAATTGGTTAATTATAAAAAACATAATATATTTTTTTAAAGACCAGAATTATTTTTTTTAATATCTTCCCTCCCTTTTTTCTTGGATTATAGTTGAAAAGGTATTAATATGAGTAACTTAAAAAAATCAATAAATATGAAAAATAATTCAAATAAATCTTACATTTAACATCAAGATCTACTTAATAATTAAGTCTTACGTTAAGAAATAATTTCAAAATAATAGATATTATTTACATAAGATTGGGGGGAGTATTCGCGTCGGGGTCGAGCTATCCGTGGAGAGGCTTCATTTCCTTGGGTGTGATCAGGACACTTGAAAATGGTATTGTCAGGTTTGCGACTTTAAACAAATCCATGACAGGAATGTAAACTCAAGTAGTAGTTTTTTTTTAATCAATAAATTAGTTTTAAAATTATACAATTAAATAATTAAAATATAAAAAATGATAAAAAAAATTATTTTAATATATTTTAAATCTAAATAATTGAAATTAAATTCATCAACATTCACTGTTTATAATATTCAATTAAAAAGTCATTAAACATAATTACATTAAAAAAATTAACATTAGTTTAAAACCGAATTGATATAATTGTGACTTAAAAAAAACGTAAAAACAGTAAATTTGATAAATAAACTCATAACTTTAACTGAGTTTACATCTAGCATGAGTTCAAAAACGAGTCGCCATGTTTTTACAAGCTGAAAACATAAAACATTAAATTCAGAGAGTTTACTCAAGAGTTTAACAATAATTGTCTTGTCTCATGTCAAATTATGGGGATTACCCAGATAAATTACTACCTCTGATTTTAATTATAAGATTTAGTTGATTAATTGAAGAAGATTAAGAAAATAAATTAAGTTAGTTATTTGTAATAAATAGGTGTTGTCTTTCCTAAAATATCATTGTTAATTAAGTGTGTTGATTATAACTATTATTATTAGAAAGACTACTTGAGCGAAAAAATACATAAATATGAGAGACAAAGTGGATTAGGGCCTTATAATTAGAACTAAATTAAAAGTCAAATGAGATCTTATATTAAGGATCGGAAGTAATAATTAGTTTTTTTTTTTACTTTTGTCCCAACCAATCCTGACCATCCATTTTTTTTCCTTGAATTTTGATCAGTAGAATCAATCGTTGAAGGTCGAATACACTCAACATTTGTGGATGATTTGTATTGTGAGGCGGAGGGAGTATATTTTAAAAATTAAGGATAATAATTTTTAAAAATACTTAAAAAATCGAATCTGATAACTCTTAACTAAAGATTAAGCAATTAAATTATCTTTAACGGACTTTCTAACCAAAAAGTGATATTACTAAAAATGGCAACGGTGACAAAGCCTTCATAAGTTGCAAAACTGCAATATGAAATCATTAATTAAACTAGCACAGTGTTTTATTAATCCATTTTCATTATCGAATGTGTGCGAACAAAAGTTGATAAGAGGCGGCTTATAACTTATAAGATTATGAGTTTAAATCCCGTTACAAATATAAGAATTTGTTGTTGAGCAATTTTTAAGTGTATGAATTGTGATTTTATATTTAAAACTAAATTAAATGTCAAACTAATTTTTATATTAAGAACATGAAATATTATATCGATTTAAAATTACATTGAATTAAATAAAATCAAATATCCTTAAAAAATAAAAATAAAATTTAAAATGAGGTAAAATAAAAATTCTAGCAACATTTTATTGTTTTAAAACATTAATTATTATCCGCACGGAAAAACAGAGTTGTGTATTTTATAAAACAAGATATCATGGTATAAGAACAGAGTACAAGGATGTATTTTCATTCTTCACCTACCACTCACAAGAACTAGCGTTCCACAAGCGTGATGCCTAGGAGTGCGACATGACATTCGTTAAATTAATGTTATTGATTTTTTTTTCCGTTGAATTTATGGTGAGTAATTAAAAACTTGTTTAAAGTAAAAATTATTTTCTATTCTTAATATAAGAACTAATTAACTAATTTTAAGAGATTAAAAAAATTAGTTAAACTTATTATTTATAATAAATAAATATTATCTTTCTTAAGATACTTTTATGTATATTAGTTAAAATTATCATTTAATTAAATATTTAACATGTATAGCTACTATAAAGACTATTTTAAAAAAATAATAAACGTAAAAGACAAATTAATTAAGAACTTACATACAAGATTAAATTAAAAATTAAACTAATTAAAAACATTTACCTGACGACGAAAATGAAACTCGTCGACTTTTTTTTTTTAAATATCGTGTTGTGCCTTTTTCTTTTTCCCGGCCAGATTGTGCGGGAGCATGTTATGTCTAACGTTGGGAAGATTTTTCCCGGCACGTTGGCCGGTGGTAACATGTGCTGTAAATTGTCAATTTGCCGCTAAATTATAGTAAAATTTTAACTCTGACCCAAATCTTTGGAAAAATTACACAACTTGCCCTCAGCAGCCTGAAACACATCGATCGCGTTCTCTCCGCCTCTATCCCCTGATTTGAATGTTCCTTCTGTTTTTGGTCCGGATTACGATGTGAATTGTTCTCAATTTCCAGTTCTTGAATCGATAGCATCGGTGAGCAGCTCATTTTGTTGGAGCACTTGATTGGATTTTTGAGTTCCCACTGTTTGTTGTGACGTGGGGTTGGAAATTCAGTGGCCGATTTCAATGGAATACGAGCTCTCTGATAGCAGTGGTGGGTTGTTTTAAAGAGCTGATTTTCTTAACATTATTTTTATGGGTAATATGTTGTGCAACCCCTTAATTTTCAAAACCTTAATGGTTTTTGGTGATCAGATGAATTTATGCTTGATGATTATGATCTCACCTTATTGCATTATGGTGAGAAGTCTCAACTGAAATTGCATCGGTTTTTAATGACACTGGAGTGCAATTGGAGCTTCACAATTCTTATCCTTGAATTAATTGTTTGGCTTCTGCTCTCCGTCCCTCACCCCCGCCACCCCCCCCCCCGGGGGGGTTTGTTCTCATGCTAAACTTTTTCTATTGGTTGTATGTTCTTTTAATTTTTTAAGCTATTGCTGCTGCTTCTGTTTTATTGAAAGTGAAATTTGATTCTCAGAAACGATTACTTTTTGGTCCTTTTCCAATTAAATGTTCACTCAGTGTAAGGTGGTTGTTTCTTGGATGAATTTAATTCTTCTGGGGGATGAAAATCCTTTTGTCCCAGCAGCTGAATAGTTGACATTCCTATAAGGCTTTTGAATATTTGAATAATATAGTCTTTGATATGGTTTATGACTCACGCTGTTTGCGTTTCATAAAAAAAAGTCACTGTTCAGTAATCTGTTTGGTTCCCAACATCATGGGGTATGAAGTTACTCGAGAAAACATATTAATCACTCATTTTCACCATGCCTGATTTTTTTAGCTCACTCATTGATTGTGATCATGTCTTCAGGCCTGGTAGCAAGATCATCACTGGACGCTGTTTAAATTGCTAACGAAGTTGTGGATAATGTGAGGATTTGAAGTAATTAGGCCTTGGTATCTAAGTTGAATTTTGAAAAAGACTTATGATTAGTCCACTGGCGTGTCTTAGATTAGGTCCCTGATAGAAAGAGCTTTGTCTATCTACTGGCTACTCCTCAGTGATGGTGAATGGCGAACTTTTTGTCCTTGATATTGCTTTTGCAGTCAAGAGCGGTAATAGAAGAGCGCCCTTGGTTCCTTTTCATATATTTTTTAGCGGTGTATGTGCTTGGGGGGGAGGAGGTTGATGCCTCTAGCGGCTCCAAGAGTGGTCTTATAGCATATTTGTGGCAAGTGCAAAGGAGTTTTTAATTTTTAACCTGCAATTAGCAATTCTTACTTCAAGTCTAGCAAAAAAAAATTTTCTTCAGGTTACAAGGTTAATTTTTCTGTTCGTGCATGTCTTGCCTTTTGGGAAATTGGAAATCCTGAAATTATCCGCTGAGTTTACTTATTATGGGTCCTCGTCCTCTACAGTTTTAATTGTCTTGTTAAACACCAGTCTGCTCTGCTGCCACAACTTTTTCCATGGTAATACCAAAACTCATGTAATGCGATGATTGAACATATCAGATATGCTTGTGAACCAGAGAAATTGATTTTAATTGTGTTCCAAGTCTACTTTATGGCTCTTGCATTCAAAATGATTCTTAAATAATAGTTGCTATGATCTGAAATAATTGCAGGGACAGACAATGATCTTCCTCCTTCACATCAAAGTAGATCTCTACGGCCAGGCTATGTGGGTGGCAATGGAAGATCAGCCTTTGTTGGGTCTGGTCCATTTTCCAGGGTACAGAATGACATGGAAACTCAGATACACAATATTGAGCAAGAAGCATACACATCTGTCCTGCGGGCCTTTAAAGCTCAATCTGATGCAATCTCTTGGGTATTTACTTTGTGATTTGTCAATTAAGCTATATACAAAATTATGATGGATAGATGCAATAATCCATTTTATTCTTTTTTGGGTTCCTGTGCACTTTAGGAAAAAGAAAGTTTAATTACAGAGCTTAGGAAGGAGCTAAGAGTGTCTGATGAAGAGCATAGAGAACTTCTATCTAGAGTCAATGCTGATGACATTATCCGCAGGATAAGGTCATATTACATTTTGCTAATTTCTGCTGAGTATTTTCTTATACCACTCTACAAAACACGGTTTGTTATGTATCTGGAATGTAACCAATCTGTGCTCTTAGGGAGTGGAGAAAGGCCAGGGGACTCCAACCTGGCACAGGAAATAGTGCTCAACGAACTCATGACCGTATACCCAGCCCTACAGCTTCAGCATCTCGTAAGAAACAAAAAACGTCGCAATCCTTGGCTCCCTTATCCTTGGGCGCACCATCTCCAGCGGGCCATCCATCTATGCAACCGTCATCATCAGCATTGAGGCATGGACCTCCACCAGGAGCAAAAACCAAAAAGCCAAAATCAGTAAGTGAGATGGTTTAGGAATAATGATAGAAAAAGATACTAGATTACTGACATTCACTTGCTCTGTGATCACTGATCCCTGTTTTAAAATAACAAAATACATTGACTACCCTATCTTTAATGAAGTCTGTGCAGTTCCCTTCTACAGGTCATACTGGAAGGACCCAGGCTAATAATCAGGGTTCTTCAGGTGCCTTCGCTACAAATGAACCTCCTGAGGCAGCCTCTTATGATCCTTTGATTGGAAAGAAAGTTTGGACAAGGTGGCCAGAAGACAATCACTTCTATGAGGCTGTTATAACTGATTATAATTCGGCCGAGGTGTGTGTTTTTCACTCTTTAAAAATTTAGTCAAATGAACATCTAGTAACATTAACTTGCGAATATTTTGTAGGGCCGGCATGCTTTGGTTTATGATATGAACACTGCTAACGAAACATGGGAGTGGGTCAACCTTAAAGAGGTAAAATTCTTGCAACAATTTTTGTTTGTGTAATATCATAACACTGGTTCTCCCTTTGAAATGGATATGAAGTATCTGAAAAAATTGAACAGGTAAACATTATTTGCATGCGTTACATCTAGTTTGAATCTGTAATTCTTGCAATTGGCAGAGTCAATGTCTTTCCCTTGCGTGTGCATTAACGGGAAACACCTATCATGGGCCACTGCATGATGAGCTCCTTTTGTAGGAATCATTACTGGATGCAAACAAATGAAACTCGAGCATGTATGGGATAATCCTTTTTAAAATTAAGCATGGACTACATCTTTATTCTAAATTAGGAATAATACACTCAAGTTTCTGTTCAGATGGCTTTATGCTGCCATTCCATAACTACAATGTTGCATTCTTTCAACCTTACCTGCCCTCTTGATTCCGTCGTTCTCAAATGTTCTTTTAAATGTTTCTCTTTATATTTCTTTTTGGAGTTATGGAACTATGATGTAAAAGGCCACTAGCTTGACGATCTTGTAACGCATCTAAATTCAAATTCGGTTCAAATGTGAAGTGTTGGGAATATGACAAAACGATATCACTTCTCTCTTCCCATACATCTATCTGACATTGTGGATTTAGCGTTCCTTTATTACAACAAAAGCATTACAAACTAGATTGTTCGTGTCATTTACTGTCATAGTTGGTAAATGGTTGTTTAAAATGTTTCAATTGTGCACCGATCACAAGAAAATGTGCTACCATTTGAAAATGTCACTACTTGCAAATTTAAAATACCTGTATTCTGGTTTTCTTATCAGTTAATTGCTGGAGTTCTTTGTTCCATTTGAGCGCCAATGAAGTGATAATTTCCTCTTTTAATTATATTTTATCTTATCTTTCTCCATGATTTCTTTTCACTTTGCTCTTCATTATTTTCTTCTGAATCAACGGCGAATCTAAAAGTAAATTGAGTCTGTTTTGTTAATTATCACTGACTTCATTGATCCAATCCAAGTGACTAACTGTTAATTTCATATGGCAGATATCACCGGATGATATTCGATGGGAGGGTGAAGAACCGGGAATGCCTCGCAGGGGCGGACGACCTGGCTCCGGTCGGGGAACAAAGAAGTCTATGTCTCGTGGTGGTGCAGTTACTGGTGCAGGAAGAGGTAGAGGAACGACCAAGGTACAGCCTAAGAAAGATTTCACTTTATCACAAAATGGGGGCAAGAAGAAGCCCACAGGTGATATTGAGATTCTACAAACGGATACCCTCGTCAAGGAGGTATGAGCATAACCATTAGAAATTTCTCCTTCATTTTTTGGCCGGACATTAGAAATTTCTTCTATTCCTTCAACAATGTTAACATGTTACATGCCCTGATAAAATTGAACTGAAGCAGGTTGAGAAGGTTTTTGGTGCCAATCAACCCGACCCCACAGAAATGGAGAGAGCAAAGAAAATGCTAAAAGTAAGCATCAACCATCTTCCTCGAATTCCCTGCATACTATATTTTAATTTCTTCAATTATAATTTCCTAATTGGTTCATTGGAAATGTAGGAACATGAACAGGCCCTGGTTGAGGCAATAGCCAGGCTTGAAGATGCTTCTGACGGTGAAAGTGGTAATAGCTAACATAGAACTGTGTTTCGTTTAGAAGTATACAGAATTTCACCACATTCTGTTTTATCCTAAATTTTTGGACATTCAAGCCAATGACCCCCTCCCCAGCTTGTCATGTAATACGAAGTTGTTAATAAAATATGTGTTTTTGTTTTCTTCGTTATTTATCATTGCCTCGCAATTACTAATAATAATAATGGCCTCCCTATACTATTTCTGGAATTGAATTTTCCACCCCTCTTGGTTGAGAATCAATTTATTTATTTATTTATTTTTGTGCAAGTCTTGTCAATATTGATTCCCAGAATTACCCACTTTATGTTGCATTCCGTTGCTATAAACCAGATGGGGTATTTATATTTTCACAGGGGCGATAAACGGATCAGCAAAGAGGCAGGAAGAAACAACAGTATGACGAGTTGGGTGTTGAAGTGGCAAATTAACAAGATATCCGACTTCGTTCCCTGAGGAAGGGGGCAATGACACATGACCCAAACTTGTACTTTGTTAATATGCTATGTTTTATATTGTATCATTAGCAGGTTTTATCTATCTCTTAGGCTAGCACCTAGCATGTTGGACCGGTTCCCATCTGGTTGAATATAAGCTGTGTAACTTTCTCAGAGAACAAAGCATAATGGACGGTACTTAATCTCTCTCTCTCTATCCCTCTCTCTCTCTCTCTCTCTCTCACACACACACACACACATTTTCCAATCTGAGCCTAGTTTCTTCAGTAGATGACGTAAACATTCGAATCTCCGGTAGAACGAACAAGAACGTTGCATTATGTACACAAACTTTTATACCCACAGAAAGAAGAGGTAATCCAATAGCAGCTGAGATTTTAGTAGTTTGTCTTACAATGATGCAAGAAAATGAACAATGAGATCCACCATCTGGGCATCATAAGCAGGCCCTTCCATCTGGAAATGTCCAACCCCATCAATAAGATGTGTTTCTGCGCGTCCTACTGCAGAACTAAGCTTGTTTTTGAGCTGCTTCACACTGGTAAATCCATCTTGAGTTCCCATAATGAAGAGCTTCGGTTTTGGGGATTGTAGTATGGCTTTGTGGTGTCTTCCAAAAAGGATTGAAGCAGTCATGCCAAATGGATAACCTATACTCACATAGCCAATGACTTGTTCAATCTGATCTACCGCAGACCCTGCTATTGGTGCCCCTGCATCCAAAGAATCGTTCAATTTTTTTCAGTTTCCTCCACATGGAACTCCTGAATGATTTGGGGACAAGTCCAGGATAAACTTCACATCTGGGAAAGATCAATTGAATGTAACAGGGATACAAAAACATTTCATCTGGGCATCAGCATATTGATGCTGATTTCCTTTGATACCAACATAGGGACAAGTTGTGAGTGACAAGAACCAAAGCAAATGACCCAACTTCTACCCATGTAATGGTAACACTAAAACAAACCAAGCTCCTAATTTCAGTATAAGGTCCCAGCTCAAATCCGATTCTACTGCCCGTATCATATTCACAAGGTCGAGAGACAAGTCTAGGATAATGCTTTCGCAAAAACTTTCTCCATTGATCAGATAATCTCGCAGAATAACAATAGGGGACGCTGTTAATTTAATTTGCAATAGTCAAACTGATTAAGAACAATCAATCAAGAACAAACAAAAAATACTGAAAATAAAGCATCCAAGTTCTTAGTAGTTAATGTTCATAGAACTATTCCCGGTCTAATGATAACATTGCAAGCCTCTCATGATTTGAAACAAGGCTTCACCGCCTGTGAACAATACTCTACCCATGCAACTGATTTATGCCCCTGTCTGAAAGGTACAACGGCCTACAAATATTATCCGCCCAGCAATTCAGGCATTGCAAAGAACAGAAGCAACATAACCCAAGCTGTAAAACTTATTGGCCGAAGCAGACAGAAATTACAGTGTGATGGTGTGATGGTAACCCATCTTCCTTTGAAACTCCGAGATCAGATCACAAACAAATCATTGAGGAAGATAGCGCCCAAACCCCACCACCCCCCCCCCCCAAAAGAAAAAAAAAAATCTCTCCTTCAAAGGCTATAATTTAGGATGACGTTAAATAGGGCTGATATAAGCAAACGAAAAGGGAAAGCACCATTATGGGCCATAATCCAAACTAATTTTACGGATCTGAAATATAACGATCATAGTATAGCACACAGCATCCTGGTCTACGGCCGAAGGCATTATACAGACAACCATAAAATCCCTTGATCCATGCCATCAAGCAACGAATGAAGGAAAATTAGGGGGAGATTGTACCTGCGGAAGAACCGACCAATAGAATCTTATCAACAGATAGATTCTCGCAGACCCATTTGCAGACTCCAATGACATCCTTAATTTCTGCAAACCCAGTGAGGGAAGGCCTTCCTGTAGAACTTCCAACGCCTCTCATGTCAAAAGTCACTGCCCTAAAACCCTTTTCTGCTAATCCAGAAGCTATACCTTTCAAGAGGCCCTGACAGCCACCCAAAACGGAGTAGGGATGGACAAGAACGATGACCAGATCGTGTTTAATCTCTCCGGTGGGTTTGAAAAGCCTTGTTTTAAGCTTGACTCCATCACTGATTTCGACCATAGAAGACTCCACAGTGCAGTTTGACATGATGAAGTGAAGGAGGACGAGGATGAGGACAAACCGAGAAAGAGATGCAAGGAAGAATAACGAGTGAAGTGAATTTCGTAAAAATATAAATTCTGGAATGCTTGCTGAGCATCACAAGCGAGCGTCGATGGTCAGGTGGACAGCTCCTCATAGTGAAAGAAACTTTAAAAAAAGGGCATTGGATCTGATTAATTGGGCTGGTTTGCTTTGTGAAACAGATAGAGCCTCTTCTCCAATGCATTGAAATCCATGGGAACGCAACCAGCTTCATTCACAAACCAGGGGCAACTGGCAAGCCCGTTAAACTGAGAAACCAACTCGGTTGTGAAAATTATTTTGAACCCGATCGAAATCAACATTAATATGTCAATAAAAAATATTCTAATCATAAATATAAGATTTATTTTATAATATAAATTATATTATAAAATAAATAAATTATGGGCATGATTCGCTGACACTTGAAAAGCCTATATGAGGCCTGCAAGGGTTGGGTCCGACTGGTCGCAAACGGGGGCGCAAGGCGCGTTCTCCTACCGGGTCATGGGCTCGATTCCTGGCGAGGCACCCTGGGATTAGTCTGGCCGATACGCTGGGATACCCTGAGTTAGCGATAACATCCTACTCAAAAAAAAAAGCCTATATGAGACTAAGGCACCGTTTGGGTGACACTCCAAATCATGGTTTGGGTGATAAGTCACCCAAACACCCACCCAATTTGCATAAATCATGGTTTTGGGTTTTGGAAAAAGTAAAATTTTTTACTTTTGGAGAAAAAAGAGAGAGTATAAGAGCTTATAGAATATGTATCTTGTTATATTTTTTATAAACATATTTAATCTCATATTTTATAAATATATATACATATTAATTAATTATTAATTATATTATCTTATGTATTATTAATTATGTTAATAAAAATATATTATTAACAATTTTATTCCTTCAAATTAAAATATATCATAAAATCTATTTTTTCTGTAATTATCATATTAACTTTTGTCTTTTTTTTAGTAATTTGTATATATAAAAAGTGCTTCTGATAACAACTATCCAAACACTCTCACTTCTCAAAATCACTTTTTCATAAAATCTATTCTTTCCATAATCTATTCTTCCCAGAATCTATTTTCCAGAATCACTTTTCCAAACCATGGTTTGGTTTTATCCAAACACACCCTAAATGCGTTAGGTGTTTGTTGAGATATGCAAATCTAAAATATATAAATAAATTTATAAAATCATTTACTATATTCTAAGAAAAATACTTTTCAGCTCAAAAATTCAAGTAACTAGACATAACAATATTAATAATAATACTTTTTAAATAATATCTTTCAAATACAAGAGGTATTTTACTATTTCTTATAGTAATTTTATTTATAAATCTCTTTGTTTAAAAAAATAAATTTTAAAACAAACAGAAACCTTCTTACAAAAAAACACACACATTTGAATTGTACTTTTTTTCATCAGTTATAGGTTATGTGTGATTGGTATTTTATGTTTTGAAAGAAAGAGGCCAAAACCAGCTCATCTATGAGTGATTATTCGTTTCATGATGTGATCTTCTGAAGCGTTTTTACTGACCTAAATAAAAATTAAACTATAAGCCATTGTAAACTTTCTTTTATTTATATGAAAAAAATATTATAAATAGAAGAAAAATACAGCTGGAGACAAGACATGAAGATTGCCTGTACAAGTCATGGATGTGTCAATAATTGAAGAAATTAAAATAAATGAGTGAAAAGTACACCCATTTATAATTTGGACATAACCCCTTTGAAAGCAATTTGCGTTTTGGAGTGTGATTTTGATTTTCGCCCACAAGTTATTATTTGACAGCAATTTGCTTTGAAAATGAATGCCAAAATGTGGAGGGAAGCTAAGGGTCCCACGTTCTTAATTGCTCGTATTAATTGAGACAAATAATGGTGTCCCCAGAAGGCTTCGTGCTTATCCTAAACCAGTTACAGTAATTATAAGTTCGATCAAATCCATTAACAATATTTTTTAAATTAAGAGGCTAATTAATCTCGGGGTGAAAGCTTTGATTTGACTGTTGCATGGTTTAAGACAATAAATTACGTATTATAATTTGATTTAATCTGTGAAGGACTGTCCTTTTATTTTACTTACTTTCTCATAAAGTCATCTTTTTGATACGGTCTCCTATAAGTTTATATTTTTCAATTTAATGGTTTGAAAGTTAAACATCGATGTCCAAAATCACGTAGCAATGTTTTTGCACTGAATGAAATGTTAAAGCCTTAGGTCACGTAGACACGAGCCTAATTATCATTATAGTGATGCAGGACAGGGAGAAGAGAGGAGAAAGAGAAGGGGAAGAGATATGGAGAGATTAGAGAGGAGAGGGAGAAAAAATAAGAAGAAGGGGAGAGGGGTACAAAATGAGATGTATTGAGATACTATTTATAATTATAATTATAATTTTAGTAATTAAACGTGAAATATTATAGAAATCTGAAAATTAAATGCAAATGACAATCAATAATAAAAGATATGATAATGAAATTAAAATTAAAATCAATGATAATATACTCCTCCGGTCCTTAATATAGGACCCAATTCTTAAGTTGATTTTGGTCCTAAATATAAAATACATTTCTCAAATTTATCAATTTTCTCTAAATTATCCCTATAAATACTCCTTCAACCATAATCAAGTAGAAGAGGGAGATAAGGTATTAAGAAAGATGATTATGGTATTTTAGGAAAAATGTGTCATTTTTTTTATAATTAACTAACTTACCTAACTTTCTTAATCTAATCAAACTAGTTAAATGGGTCTTACATTAAGGACCAGAGGAGTACAACCCAAATATCTGAAAATCATTATTTCACATCTCATCATACACGCTCTTTAGATCTGCATCATCTCTCATTCTCTTGATTATAGGAAATAATGTGCATTTTTCTCCTAATTAAATTCTTTCTTTTTTTTTTGGGGATCCAAATCAGACAAGGGAGACGAGGAATCAAAGGCACACGTGCATGTCAACATGCTCGCTTGGCTAATAAAGTCCTAAGTACATCAATAGTCAATGAGCCTGCTGCAAAAAGCGGAGGAGTAATTGTTAATCAAAGAGATGACACACGTGGCTTAAGTTACAACTCCAATCTCAGGACACGAGTGGCTTAGTTTTGAAGTTTTAAAAACTCCAACCCACCGTTTTGAAAATATTAATCGCTACTTTAATGGAGCACACTTTGTTACAAATCCAAAGTGTTTGGGTCAACGTATATAGGCATTATATGTCTAAAAATATCCCAATAACTAGGAGTCAGGACATACGGAAAGGAAACATTTAATGTACGGAAAGACAAAGAAAATGAAACTTTTTTACTAAATCAAAACTATTAGGCAGACTCCATATTTAAAAACAAAGGAATATAATTATAAAGTAGAGTACTATGAACTGATGAGAACCACGCAGGTACAGTGTTACACACATGCACACGTGCAAGGTATGCGAAGAAAGGGAATCGAGTGGCTGTAGTTAGAGAGAGATAACAATATTTATATTATTGAAGATTGTGGACGAAAATTGATGAGAAGCAATTAAGACCTCAGATGCCAAGTCAAAAAATAGTGATTTGACTGAGACAAATCATTGTGTGTGAGATATGAGATATATATATATATATATATATAATAGCATAAGTAATTTTCAATTCATTAATTGGGTGGCAAATTCTGCGTCAGCAAAAGGAAAATCACGTTTATCCACATGATGCTTTCTTTTGGCTGAGATTATTTACAGTTGCAGCGCTATACGTTAGAGGTGTGTGTGTGTGTGTGTGTGAAACTTCTTCTGATTCGAATCTAATTATTAGGATCTATATATGATACGTAAAGCAGCTTATGGAAATCTCCATCTCTCACATATTAGTAGCATTAATTATAGTGTCTGTTTAATTTCCAGCTTTTTAATTATACCCCCAAAAAAAAAAACAGAATGGTTATCTATGGTTAGAAAGTAGAAATTATCCAAGGATTCGCTGCAATATCCTGATGTAACAACTAATTAAAACGCCAAAAGCCCGAAAACTTGAAATTAGAAAAGAAAGATAACATTGCGATGATTTAGCCATAAATAACTAACTTCGTTAACAAGAAGTATTTCAAAATTTTCATATATATTTTTTTGAACACACAAACTTAAAGTTTTCATATATTGCAATCATTTATAATTATTTTAGCAGCCATTATTTCAATTGCAAAAATTCTTTATTCGCCGATGAAATAAATACGTGAGCGGGTATCGTCTCTAAACCGTGTAGAATGTGACATTACCATTATTGCTTGGAAAATTTAATTAATCAGGAATATATATATTATATCCATTTGTTATGATCCAAGGTGTGTGTGGGTGTGTGGATACACACGTGGTCATTGAATGGAAGGAATCATAAGAAGAGATTCATGATTGTGACACGGAAAATAATATTCGTCTGTTCTAAATAAAATTTATTTTGTAGTATAACACTATAACTTATATTTAGAATAGGAAGAGTAATACAATCACAGCAATATATATATAAATTAATTAAGTAAATTATATGTGTGTGTGTGCTGTTACTTGCACTGCCCTTTGCAACAAAAAGAGAGAGAGGCGACACATACACGCATATATATATATATATATATATATTTGGTTTATGTTGTTGATGATTGATGACGTGTATGCATGCATGCGCTATACTTATTTGATCCATTAAATAATTTGCGATGCCGGTGGGGACTTTAAGTTTAGATACATGCACCAATTAATTAATTTAGAGCACATATACATAGTGCGTTTGGCTTTTTTTTTTTTTTAGTTTTCTTAAATGTCCAGTAATATCTATTATTGGGGATCCTGTTCATGCGTATTGGCGGAGGTTAGAGTATGCTTTTTCTAGTTTTCTTGTCAATGTTTGGCTTAAAAAAGTATTCTCGTTTAATTATTGAATGTTTGATGGGAAGATGAAGAAAAGAACAAATATAATTGCTCGATTATTATGTATAAAGCAAGCATATTGAATAATTTTATAGAACTAATATGTTATGGATAGATCATATAAAACTTGTTACAATCATCGATGTTAGATTAAAGGGGGGCTTATTTTTTTCATATTAAATATTGGATAAATTACATGAGTAATTTAACTTATATTATTTGAATATCGGATATATCTGATTTGATTTAAATATGTTTAAAGTATAGCTGTATCTGTAGATTAAATTAATATTTAACCCATATTACAAAATATATGATAAAATTTTTAATGAGATTTAAATATAAATCATGTATAATGTGCATGATAATTATCTCATTAATTGAGATAATAAAGACATAACCATAAATCAACTTATGGATAACACAGTATATCTTAAATAAACAAGATATGTATGGACCTGTTGGAATAGAGTGAAAATCACTTATAAGCACGTTTCACATAAGTCGAGATAAAATTTCTCTCATATATTTATTTCATATTTGTAAATCACGATTAAAAGCTACTATAAGCTATTCTAAATAGACCCATAATATTTAGCCTTCTCAGAATATTTCTACGCCAATCACTATGAAGAGGCTCTCTTTGTCAACTTATATACGAACAAAAACATTGATGAAGTTAACAATGTCCTGGTATATATAATTACACTCACAGAACATCATTTTTTTCCTTTTAAATCCGATTCGCAAGATGAAAAAGTTACGTGGCGTGTTTTTCATATCATCAAATCCTACATATTGCACAACTAATTATTAATTTCGTCAAAGAGTAGAGAGAGAATACACATGGGAGAAAAAAATTCACTAATTAAAAAAATATCAATAATCTCAGTTAATTAATTCTTACACCAAAAAGCTTCAAACCCTTTTGTGCAACATCTGTTGGAGAATGCAATATTTCCATTCTATCCTCTTCCTTTGTCTCATCTTCTTCATCGTATCTCTTCTTCTGTTCTATTGTTCGAAACTCAACATTTTCTGTGTCTGGCTCTCTCATTTATATTATCTTCATTATAGATCACATCAATCAAATAGAAACTTCACCCCCATAATTATAGGCTCACACTTATAAAATACAATAACATCCTTAGCCTTCAATCTCTTGTCTTTCACAAACCTGTTCCAACCCCTCGTGAACACAAAGCTTTGGCTGCTTCTCCAATAGCAGTACCTAAATTTCCACGACCTCATTAGCTTGTCGTAAAACACAAGCCCAATATCACTATTAATATCCATCATCGTCGTCCCATAATTATTATTACCATTATCATTATTGTCAGCTTCTTCTGTCGTGCCGGAAACGTAAGGGAAATATCTATTCGCATGTTTCTTGGGGATGACGAGCCTATTGAGTTTGCCCACATCACTTGGTGTAAGTTCCTTCTGGAAAAGTTGGGTGCAGGAGAATTTTTCCTCACCGTCATTTCTGGCCCTTGTTATTTGTTCGTCCCCATTTAGGGTTAGGGTTAGAGTTCGGGTGCTTAAGAGAAAAGAAGCAAACTTGGAAGGATAGGTGCCATCTCTGATCATGCTTAGGACTGCTTCGGTGCTGTAATGGCTTTGGAAAAAAGGTTCTTGAACAGTTTGATCATTCCAAGGGAAGTTCCGGTGGTTCGCCGCTCCGGAGCTTAATGGTGGCGCTGTCGTAAGCATGGCTGCTTCTCGTTCGGATTTGAAGGTTCCAAGCCATATTCTTTGGTGGTTTGCGTATATTTGAGCGCCCCAATGACCATTTTGCTGAGGCACTACGCCTTTGAACTTTTGCATATTGTCATTACTTCTAACATTATTCATCCTCTCCTTTCTCTTTGATTTTTGATCACCTTCTAAATTACAAGAAGAAGAAAGAGGGGGGAAAAACTTTTGTTCTCTTTGGTTTGTTTTTTTATAGTTTGATATTTGATCCTGGGGAATGTAACAGACAGCTCCAACATATCAGTGCTGGTTATGATATATTTCGGTTTTGTGTAAATGGTAATTGATAAACTAAACTATATTTGGAAGTCCCGATTAACCAACTCAAATAGGAAACCGAACTCTAGTTCAAACAAAATTTGAAGTTATTACGTTGAGTCTAGTCTGAATTAAGTGCTATTACTTCCTAATTTAGGATATATAACAGGTATATATCTATTTCATTAATTAGTTTTGTCATCATCAAACGTTGTTAATTGCCCTGAATATATCACGCACACTCATGTATCATACATATTCCTGGATGACTGTAACAGTACAACAATTAAAAAACCAAATAAAAAAAAAACAGTGCTTGTTCTAGAGTTTTCAATGATACGTTACAGCATTATGGTTTTGTTGTAAATACCGGCATTACGTGCTACATCAGAATGATATTTGCATATCATTGTTATCAGAATAATATCTGTAATTTAAAAATTTTGAGATCAATCAGATAAGATTTTAAAAAGTATTTTAAATATATGCAATGAGCAATAAATTTAAAACTCAAGTCGTGAAGAGATCCTTCTAATTTGTATTGATAATATTTTTATGGGGCCTTCACTTATCATTCTCTTTACTTGAATAATATATATAAGGCACACCAAAGGCCCTTAGTTCATGTAGATCCCTATATTTTATATGATGGATGGTTTGTAATCTATCATTATACATACGATCGTATTTTGACTGGACAATTTAAGTAAAGAAAATTAAAAGGAAAATGGCAATCATTCAAATACGAGAGATTACTTTAATTTATAAAATTTCATGTGTCATAGAAAATGGCATCCTTACAACAGTAAACTATATTTCAAATATAAGAGACATCCAAGGAGCTATACTAGGAGTGTTTGTTAGGAATTTTAAACTTAAATTGCATGCAATGGAGGACATAGGAATTTGTCCATTTAGTTTAATTTTTAAAATTTAATTTGAATGATTTGGATTTTATCTTTTTTACGTTTTTATCTTAAAAAAATGAGATAGAAAATAGATATAATTTTTTAATCTCAACTTTAAAAAAATAAAAATACTAAAGATGCCGTTGACAAGTTGAATAGTTCAAAAAATATGCACATCTCGCATGGTTTTCTCCCGAAATGTAGAAGACATGCCCGTCATATCACAAGCTTCTCTGCGAACCCTTATACTTAGGAGTGTTTGTTATAAAAGCCCCATCGGCTTCAACATCTGACCACACATATACTTTTCTAGCTTCAGTATATACAGGGCCTCAGGTTTCTGTTGCGAATATTGAAGCAGAAGGAGGAAGAAGAAAGAAGAAGAAGAAAGGGGTTTCATCAAAAACACATTGCGCTTTGCTAGCTAGCTAGTGGGAGTCTCTCTTGTTCCTTCTCACCATAAATGTCAAAAGGTCTGAACCCATCATCGAACGGGACGTCGTTTATATTGGCTTTTGTAATCTATCTCTCTCCGTTCCGTTGCCGGATTTTGATACCATTCCGGAGGAGTTCACTCTTTCTGTCACCAAGTTTCGCAAAAGGTTTGTTCACTACAGCTTTACTAACATTCTTTATACTTGTTATCACATTATATTGTTAATACATTTGGGTAACACAGATAGTTTCGTTAATGTTTGATAATAAATAATCGATATATCTGAGAATTGTGTTCGAGTTCTTACCTACTTTATTCTGTCATGATCCAATATCTGTCAAATACCTTATAGGGAATACCGTGTGGCGTGTGCTGAACAAAATTTGTATAAAACTGAGTTGATGTCATCATCAATTCTTGAAAGATGAAATTGTTTTATGTTTGGATAAGGACTGTGTATTTAATATTTATGATGTTGTGTGATCATTTTAGCTATAAATCCATCATCTTTCTGCCAAAGTCATTGGTCATTTTTGCATGCACGGATGTTTACCTTTAATTTTCTCAGTTTTGTGGACTTTCTTGCATTTTCCTGTAGACTTGGAGATAGATTAAAGGTTGCATTTTTTTGTTTTGGGTTAAGTGGACTTGACTTTTCTGTGTATTTAATATTTATGATGTTGTGTGCTCGTTTTAGCCATAAATCCATCATCTTTCTGCCAAAGTCATTGGTCATTTTTGCATGCACGGATGTTTACCTTTAATTTTTCTCAGGTTCTGTGGACTTTCTTGCATTTTCTGTAGACTTGGAGATAGATTTAAAGGTTGCATTTTTTTTGTTTTGGGGATTAAGTGGATTTATATATTTAGGGACCTGACTTTTGTTTTGTCTATTCAGATTTTTTATGTAGTTTCTCCCTTTTTTCCCATTGATATTTTTCCCAGGCAGGATTCAGAAGCGAAGCTTTTACATCTTTGTAGGCCCAACCAGTAGTCAGGTCTTTGCTGCATGTATCGCATTGTTTAGACAAACAACTCGGTGGACAATTATTAGAAGTAAAACGGAGCTTCTATCATTGATAAGACCATGTTAAATTTTATTTCACAAGTAAATTTTCAAAATCAAAAGAAGTTTTTTTCCTTGTTGGTTAAATTATATATTGAAGCTTTAGGTGAAAATTCTTTCAAGAGTAATCATATATATTTATGTATGTGTATATATGATTAGTCCTTAAATTATTAGATTATATAAATTTAATCTCTGTATACAGAATGTTAGTTTAGTCGTCTTTCGTTGAAGTTTCACCACACAATTCCAAAATGTGATAGATATGTCAGATGACGAAATATATGGAGAAAACAGAAGGCTTGAAAGGGACAAGAGGAGGAAAACCCCCTCTCACTGATGCCAATGTTTGTTAGGCAGAAGCCAACCTTCAGCGTTTTGTGGCACAGACTCTTTCATTCTATTTATCAAGAGTTTTAACACTTCTCTTCCTTACTCGCCATTATTCTTTCCCAATTTGCCATTCCCTCCTTTTCTTTCCCATTATAATCCTAATGCTTTCCTTCTCTCTCTACCTCTTATCAATCGTAAAGCCAATTTGAAAATGATGTCTCGCCGTGTCTTTTGCCTTCATCTTTCCTATATATTGCATGCTAGTATGGCTCACTTCTTATCAACCTTCTTCTTTTCTTCTTCCTCTATTTTTCGTCTTCTCTTATATCTCTATACTCATCATTCCCTGTTTCTTGTAAGTGTTTGTATTTCTCAGTATGCTATTATTTCCTTATTAGCATCATATCTTAGACTTATTTTTACCACATGTTGATCTTCTCTATTCCTATGTTCTTCCTTGCTTTTCTTGATTTTGTAGCATCATGTCATTTTTCGAGGCTTCTGTAGGCTTAGTACTGAGAAATGGCCTGCTCCAAAATCAGTTTCTTTTCCTTGTTGTTTTTGGGTCAGTTATTAGTTTAAAGCAGAGTTTGTTCAACTATTGCAGATGGAACCAGAAATGGCCCCTCCATGCCCCGCCAGCTCCATTGAAGTTGCTGAACTCCAGGTTAGTAATCCTTGCTGTTTGAAGAAGGTCAATTCAACACATCAATAGGAGATTCCACTATTTACTCTATATGACAAAACTCACACGTCAGAATAGTTGGAATTGTAGTTTCAATTTGCTTCTTAGTGATGGTGATGGAAGAGGTTCTGGTACGTAGTGGGTACTGGATATCCTATAATACAACAAAAAGCATTTATTCAATCACCTACAGCCATTACTTTTCCTATTTCATTTTCTCTAAAAATCCAATTTTTATGTGGAATCATATCATACACTAAATTGTTAGTTCAAATCACTCTAAATGATTTGTTTTCCTTTTGAGGGAAGCCACTTTTGTCAATACAAAATATCTAATCTCCGCACCAGTATGCAAGAAATATATACACAAGTTATTCAGTAGGAGGTAGCTACAAAATTTTGAATGAATTTCATAATCTCATAATGACTCGGGTGTTAAATTTTGTAGCAATCATTTCACAGAAAATGTGTGTGGTGTGTGTGTTTTTGAATTTATTGTAATTATATTTTCATTGTTGTTCGGTCAGTTGAATGATTAACCACAGGCTACAAACTACTTAATTATACTTGATTCCTGGGACCTCAAGGAAGACTTATTTTACATATATCATAATTGAAGTCTATTGCGTCAAATATATACTGCCAAAAAAATTTACATGGCAAAAAGTAACTGGTTTGTGTCTATAATGATCCTAATTTTATCCTCTAAAATACCACATTTTCATTTTTTATGCAAGACATTTTCACAATTTGATTCTTCTACTTTAAAAATTTGTTGCAGGAAAATCGACAGGCAAAGGAAGAAAATGATGGCTGCAGGGACCAGTCTTCTGGGGGAGAAAGTTGCAAAATTGTTGAGAAGAATGCAGGAGGGTGGAAAATTGCAAGCATCTTGCTAGGTACCAATAAAAACCATTGATCATTACATCTTTTAAATTTCAAGAACTACAATCCAGAAAATGACGATTATTGAGCTGTTTATGCATTTGTTTGATTGCCTCTTTTTTTCTTCCCACCCTTTTTTGCTTAGCTCTTACCCATTAATTTTATCATTAAACATCATTTATTTCAAGTTTTTTCCCTCATCATTTTGTTCTATGCAGTGAATCAGGCACTAGCAACACTAGCTTTCTTCGGAGTTGGAGTGAACTTGGTCTTGTTTTGACCAGGGTTCTTGGTCAAAATAATGCTGAAGCTGCCAATAATGTCAGCAAGTGGACTGGAACAGTTTACATGTTCTCACTGATTGGGGCCTTCCTTAGTGATTCTTACTGGGGTCGATTCTTAACCTGCTCAATCTTTCAGCTCATTTTGTTCTGGTAATATATCTCACAATTTTTTGTAACCTTAATTTAACAAATTCTGGAACTATCTAATTGCTAACAAGCTTCATGTGTGTCTGAACTCTGTTGTTTAATAGGGACTGGGCTGTTGTCTTTATCATCATGGCTTTTCTTGATCAAACCAGTTGGCTGTGGTGCTGAAGAAAAAACCTTGTAGTCCTCCATCCTCGATGGGAGTTAGTACCTTCTACTTGTCCATATATCTAGTGGCATTTGGCTATGGAGGGCACCAACCTACTTTAGCTACATTTGGCGCAGACCAATATGATGAGAAAATTCCTAACAGATGAGATCAAAGGAAGCTTTCTTCTGCTACTTTTACTTTGCTCTCAATGTTGGGTCCTTGTTCTCCAACACCATACTAGTGTGTGTACTTGAGGATTCAGGACACTGGACTCTGGGTTTTGGGGCGTCACTGGCATCTGCTATATAGCTTTTGTGTTATACTTGGCTGGAACTCCATGGTATAGGTATGTGAAAGCAAGTGGCAACCCCGTGATGAGAGTTGCTCAGGTGTTTATGGCTGCTGGTAGGAAGTGTGGTATTGATTCATCAAAGGCTGAAGCACTTTATGAGGTTGAAGGTCCAGGATCTGCTATAAAAGGGAGCAGGAAGATTCAGCACACCGATGAATTCAAGTAAGTCTTTGAGATTTGGTAGCAAATTATGCAATAATCATTGTTCCCTTTTATAGGCATTGTTCCCTTTTATAGGCATTCTGATGAAACCAAAACCATACGGCTGCTGACCAATTTTATGGCAAAAAAATAAGTTGCCTGATTGCAAGATTATGACCTAAAACCAAAAAAGCACAGTTACATGATCATGGAAATGCTGGAAGTTTCCTTTATTTATGGCCATCTGATTTTTATGTGTGAAGGGGCACCACATCGCTCTGAGTTCGAAAATCCCGGTTTTCTTAGTTTTAATTTGACTATCGCATGTTTCAAGTTTGTGAACTGTGCATAAATTTAGTTATGATACATGTATCAACATTGCAAACAAGCAACTAGCTCCTCCATTAATGTGAGTCTTAATCTTTAAGATTGGTCCGACCTCAAGCCTTTATCTGTAACCAAAAGAGAACCTTATATTACTAATTTATGTTCGTTAGGTTCTTGGACAATGCTGCGACAGTCACAGAGGAAGACGTGAATAAGCCAAAGAATCCATGGAGGCTTTGTACTGTAACTCAAGTTGAGGAAGCCAAATGCGTCCTGAGAATGTTACCAGTTTGGCTCTGCACCATAATTTACTCCGTTGTGTTTACCAGATGGCTTCTCTTTTCGTTGAGCAGGCGCGATGTCATGAACTCCTACATCGGAGATTTTCACTTACCAGCAGCCAGATGTCTGTTTTTGATATCTGTAGTGTTCTTGTATGCACAGGAATCTACCGCCAGATCCTAGTTCCATTAGCTGGAAGACTAATTGGTAACCCCAAGGGACTAACTGAGCTTCAAAGAATGGGAATTGGCATAATTATTGGAATGCTTGCCATGATTGCAGCTGGTACTACTGAGATCATGAGGCTAAGACACGTCACTCCTGGGAAGAAAATCAGTTCCATGAGCATATTTTGGCAGGTGCCACAATATGTTCTGGTAGGTGCTTCAGAGGTTTCATGTACGTTGGTCAGTTGGAATTCTTTAATGGGCAAGCCCCAGATGGAATAAAGAGCTTGGGAGTTCACTGTTGGCTTCAATATCTCTTGGAAACTTTGTGAGTAGCATGCTGGTGAATATAGTGATGGCAATTACAGCAAAAGGTAACGACCCTGGGTGGATTCCAAATAACTTGAACGAAGGACACATGGACAGGTTTTTCTTCCTCATTGCAATTCTATCTGCTGTTGATTTTGCCTTTTACTTGTTCTGTGCTAAGTGGTACAAGAGCATCGGTGTTTATGAAAGTGAGGGAGAAGGAAGAACATTGAGCTTGGGGTTCAAGTGGATGGTGATGACCATGATAAAGTGATCAGCAGAGTTTGATGAGATTCAAATGTTTTGAAAATTATTCTTGTTTTATATTCTTGTTTTCATTTTTTTTTTCCTTCCTCAATAGCAGAAAGCATGACCACCTCAACTTTTCAATATAGTTGGTGGGGTGATTGCTTTCATGATGATGTTATTTGGAGAAATCCGGTAGAACACCGCCGAACTGTTTTGGCCATTTGGTTTTTTATTCCCTGTAAATGCTCTAAAACTGTCATAAATGAGAATAAATCACAATACAGTATCTCATTTCTCTCTTCTGAAGGACACATCCCCCCGGGGGGGGGGGGACTGTGAAAAAGCTAAAAGACTAACTCATGAGATAGACACAGAACCTGTATGGATCTGTAGACATTTATTTCTGGTTAATTTGACTAGAACGGTGTTAGATGGAACTTAGATATGAAAGAAACTTCATGTGTCGTCGACAGCTACATTACCACAAATATTAAGGTGGATTTCTAAAATACATCTTTCTAACAGTATATAATGAACGAATCATCCTCGATATTTCCGCATCAGTCTTTCTCACTACCAGAAACCCCATTGACAAGACTCTTCAACGCTATTCTTTCTAAAGAAGTGAAACATCACATATAATTCAGTTACATATAGAGATAGAGACAAGGGAAGGAGGCTGTATTGATTCAGGAGGAAAAAAAGAAAAAAGGAAATGAATAGGAGAATGAATATCTAAGGCATCTCATTAGGCCAAGAATCCCTGTTACAAGTATCATGCTGATCGATGGCAGTGTACGAAGAATGCCAGTTACAATGCGAACTTGCTCAGAAAGTTGGGCTTCAAATTTTATAGAATTTAAAAGACTAGAAAAGCTTTTCTAGTCTTGGTCTTATCTAAAAGCTTACCTTCCATGAAAATAACAGAAACTTTTAAATTAATAGAAGTGCATGAAGGCGGGACCCAGTGAGCTGATCCTTTCACGGCGAGATTCAAGGCCACTGAAAGTCACAGATTCGTGTGAATTAATAGTAGTAAATAATAATTGAGAAATTACGAAATTAATTATTAAAAAAATCTTACAAAAAGTGCAATATACTGAAATAACCACTAGTGTATGTTGACTTTTAGTTATTACTACCCGATCTTAATTATAAGACCTTGTTGATAGACTATAAATGATGTTTTATAATTAGGATCTATAAACGATGTCTTATAATTAAGAACGAAGGTAGTAGATTGCTTATGTAAAATTGCACGCAAGTTTTCTTTAATAATTTGGTGGAATACGCTGTCCACTGACTGCCACGTAGCTTTCCCAGACGATATGAAACATCCCAAATAAATGCAAGCAATGTGAGGCAGAGACAAGGTTGGGGTGCCAGATTGCCACATGAAGGGGTGAATGAATCCAACCTCACGTCAACGTTGGACTGAGAGAAGGAGCCATGTCCAAATCAAGGGACCCAAAGCAACCCACTTTTTTGTTTTCTGGTTTTTGAACTACAATTGGATCTCATGCTTTGTCATCGAGCCGACCCTTTTGCAACTTATTATTATAAAGAAAATAAAATTAAAATAAGTTTGTGATCTTGTTTGTGTGACACTATGACAGGCCATTAATTGAAGGGTCATGTCAATTCAACCATAAAAACAACTATTTAATTAAAGTCCATGTTCGGGTCTTTTAGGAGTGTACGGATTTTGATGAGGGGTAAAATAGAATATAAAGAAAATACGCCACTTTATTACTTGAGAATAATATGTAATAATATTAGATCATTATAAATCAGTCAGCCGCAACAATTGATATGGGGATTAATTTAAAATTTTGAAGCCTTAGTCATAAAATAGGAGTCACACTGAGTTCACATCATGGTGAAATATATATATATATTATATTTTTGCTAAGCATGGGTATATTCCTATTGGGGACAATCTTATTCAAGGCATTGTTAGGCACTAAACGTGGACCCTCTCTTAGCGAGGATTCAAAAATTGGTTTTTCACGTTGTGAGAGACTACTCTTTCTGCTAAACCCTAACCCTGATATGGTGAATATTTTGACAAAAGTGATGGCCAGATAAGAAAAGTAAAGAGAAAAATACAAAAAGCTCCACATTTAATCCTAGAATAATCGTGGCCCGGGGGAAAAAAACAAAAGGCAAAACGTGATGGTCATAAGGTATTGGGCCAGAATAGGGCCCAATGGGAAGCCCGACATGAACATGTGTCGCAACTTTAACTGCCCGATTCATCAGCAAAATCAAGCAGATTTCGCTTGCAGAACTTGTCTGTCGAAATTTTTCTCAAACACAAGAGAATTTGTGAATAAATCAAATCAGATTAGACTTTATTTTTATACGGTGAGGAAGTGAATACGAAAAACCTTTTGCATGGCTTTCATTACATTAAAAAAATAGAAAATAATTTTATTTGAAAATGACACGTCTAAACGTGAGATTAACAATATTTTCCTGATACATAACAAAAAGTAGCATGTACAAATTAAAAATGATCATAATTTTTTGAAAATGACAAGTCTAAAACTTGAGATTAACAAGTGTTTCTCCTGATACATAATCTAAATGTGAGATTATGTAATCTAAACTTGAGATTAACAATATATCTTACTGGAAAATGACACATCTAAACGTGAAAAGACTTGTTAATTGTATATAAAATATAAAACTAGAGCCTTATTTTAATATAAAATAAGCTTATCCTTGTAATTGTAATTAAGTAATTAAGGCAAGAATGAGCCTTTTGAGTGTAATACAAAGACAACAATGCGGTGCTGCGAATATTGATCTTTTAAAAAAATGGAATTATTTGGTATTTTTCTGTCATTAAATACTATCTAGTATGCTGTTATTGTACTTTTTATCGGACAACTAACCCATTTTTTTTAATTAAAAAAAGAGGGGATTCCAACAAAAAGACGTGTTATTTTCCAGTGAAGACATATTGTTAATCTCAATTTAGATTATGTATTTCATGTTTAGATCATGTATCAGGAGAAGACACATTATTAATCTCAAGTTTAGACTTGTCATTTCCAGTAAAGATGTGTCATTTTCAAATAATATTGTCATTTTAATTAATGTACATGTTACTTCTTGTTATGTATCAGGAAAAGGCATATTGTTAATCTCACGTTTAGACGTGTCATTTGCCAGTAAAAACGTGTCATTTTCAAATAAATTATTGTCATTTTTAATTAATATATGCTACTTCTTATTATGTATCAGGAAAAGTTACTTTTTAATATCAAATCTAGACTTGTTATTTCTCAGTTAAGACTGGTCATCCTCAGGTAAATTATTGTCACGGGGCTGAAGTCACAGTAAAAGAGTCAACTTATATTTTTGTTTGCATTATAAAGTTAACAAGTCTTTGATGGCCCAATGGTTATCTATCATTTGTTAGTCTAATGAAGGGGTTGTGGGATCAAATCCCATCCCCACCATTTCTTACAATATTCTCCCATACAAAAAAAAAACACTGTTACAAAAAAAAAAAACTCCACCGACAGCTACTAGCTGAGTTTTTTTAAAAATAAAAAAAAAAAACAAAAGGCATTTTGTCATTACTGAATTTTAAAATTCTAGTTTGGGAAGGACTTCCCTCTCTGTCATTACATTTCCTTAGCTTCCCAAATTGAAATTTCATAAATTCCACCTTCTTTATCTGTCATTTTCCATAAATCAAATCAGATTAGACTTTATTTTTATACGCGTTGAGGAAGTGAATATGAAAAACCTTTGCATGGCTTTCATTTGCTTCCCGAGCCATTTTTAAGGGACTCCATTTCTGATGCAGAGACTACTTAAGTCCACTCAGATAAAATTACACTGTCGAATATCCATTTCTTCTCACTATTAAAGCAATGCTAACTCATCTATTTTGAATCACGGGAGTATCATATTTAGATACTGATCAGGAAAACAGGAGAATAGAATCTCTGGCTAAAAAAAAAAAAAAAGAAAGAAAACAGAGAGAAGGGCACGTAATAAGTTCGATTTAAACAAGAAAAAGGGAAAGGGACGCTATAAAATTGTAAAAAAAATATGCAATGGAAAAACAAACAAAACATTAATAAAAACTTTCAACACTATTTCTCATTTTTAAAATCAGACTAATTAAATTCGTTTCACTCCTTTTCCTACAAACCAAACAAATAATAGTAATTAATAAAAATTAAGTATTGACTAGGTGTTAATTTAATAATTTTATAAAAATAATGATTGTTTTTGAAAATGGTAGTGTTTAAAATGCATGAAATAAAATTGTATAAGTAATCACAGATGAATAAAAATTCATAGATAACAACATTTTCTATGGTATTTGTTATAACGCTTATCAGTTATAGAAAGCGATTATTTTAGTCTATAAATTCATGCTCATGTAAATTGAAAAAACCGAAACATACGTTTGGGTGTTTGTTTGCCACTGCTTTGCTTCAGAATTTGTTGTTTCATACCATTGTATTAGCATTTATTTTTCTTTAAAATTTATTGACCCATCATATTGACAATATATATCAACAATTCATTTTATTCCCACATAAATTATTTTAAAATATATCATTTCATGGCATATTAATAATATAAACAACTTATTTTTCTTGAGCTTAACATATATTATACTGTTAATACCACAAGGATAGTATTTTCACCTAAAATTGACATTCTTGTGTATGTCTTACACCCAACAATGTCATATAAGCTCTTCATTTTGAACAAAATTTGAGATAGATTGAATTATTTACAAATTGCGGTTAACTTAATCATTCTTTTTTATGTATTTCACACCACTGGAGTATTGGTATCGTGTGCCAGGTTTATTTGATAAAGAGAGGTCGACTGGTTGGCAAAATAAAGAAAGAAGAAATAAAAGGAAAAGAACGAAGGGGGGGAAAAAAAAAGATAAAGCGCGAGCGCCCCTTAGAAGTCTTTGAATAATATGAAATTGAAAAAAAAGAAAAAACAAAAAGACAGCTCATCAAAAGGATGTCCGTTGATCAATAATTTCTACAGTTCAATTTACCTGAATTTTTTATTATAGAAAACAGAAAGATTAAAAACGTTTTTCAAAAACCTCTTTGGATAGTATATAAAACAGAAAGAAGAAAAAAAAACAAAAAAGGAGCTAATGAGAAAAAAGCCCATTCATCGATAATCACCGTAATCCATTTCCTTACGTGCACCAAATCGGATTCGGAAGGGCACAATCCATCCAAATAAATGAAAAATACTTGTTACATATACCTTCTCGAAAAAATTGTGCGCGTAAGTTCTTATACACAAGAATTTAGAGCTTATAATTTGGAATTTCTTATTCCACTATATATATTCCCTCAAAAAAATGATACAAAATAATAAAATTTATTTTTATATGAGATATGAAGATAATATAATCACTGGAACACATTATTGAATATTTTTTAGAATTAAAAAAATCATATATACTCCTCTAGTTCTATTTATATGGCAGAGAGAGAAGATTTTTCTTAGTTCTACTTATAAGTCACTTCATTAAAGTTTTAGCATGAATGTACCATTTATTTTTCATTTATTATAGTAATATAAATTTTTTAAAAAAATGTATATATTAAATAGAAGTTAAATTGGAGTAAATTAGAAAGTTATTATATTCTAACAAAGAGTTTATACAGTTTAAGATTTTTTTTATTTGTATGAAATATGTTGGAAATACAGTGGAGTACTACTTCTTGAAGCGCATTTATTAGCTAATTTTTAAAACTCAGTGTACTTAATGATGGTTAAGGAAAATGCAAGCATTTTTCCGCGTAAATAAAACAGTGCATTCAATGACTATTAATTATTGAGATTTGAGAGACAGCGAGGATTTTGACGACATCCAAAACATTCATAGTTGAAATATTACTATTGGTCCCTTTGCTGTGGCAATCAATTTCTTTCCATAAATCCCACCAATGGGAGGATTCCTTCTCATGATGACACATAACCCTGGTCTGAATCTGCAGAAACCGCATTGGCCTATAATGAATTTCTTCTTTTCCAGCCAATGTACCAATTTAATATAAAATGCACTACCTTCTTCCAAGTAATTCAAACATATCATTTGCTTTTTCTTCTCCATTTCTGAGGTACAATGGCCATGCCTCTCCTTGTCTCTTCCAGTTCTAACAACCAGAAGCAACTTGGCTTCACTCTTTCCTCCAGCAACTACAGAAACAGAAGCTCTCTCTTTTTCCCAGCTTCATCAATGGAGGAGCTGAGCCTGTAATGAACAATGGGGTCTCTTTCAATTACTCCAACCAGACCAACAGAAGTCTCTCTGCTGGGCCTAGCATCGATGGAGGTGATCGACAAGTCATCAATGGGGTCTCTTTGAATTTCTCCAACAGTATACACAGAGGTCTCACTCTGGTTCCAAGCTTCAATGATTATGAACGAGTCATGAACAATGGAATCTCTTCCAATTATTCTTCTAACCTGCAAGAGACGGCTTTTCTGTTTCAAGCAGCAATCATAGAAACAGATGCCTCTCTATTGTTCCAAGCTTCAATGATTACGAGCCAGTTATGAATACTGGGGTCTCTTCCAGCTATTCCAACCAGCAGAAGCTTGGCTTTTTTGTTTCAAGAAGCAACCTTATAAACAGAAGCCTCTCTCTCGTTCCAAGCTTCAATGACCATGAACCAGTCATGAACAATGGGATCTCTCACAATTATTCTGACCGCTAGAGCTTGGATTCCTGTTTCAAGCAGAAACCATCAAAACAGAAGCCTCTGTCTTGTGCCAAGCTTCAAATTAGAGGTGGGCCAGTGAATATGATAGAGAGGAGAAGCAGCTTTGTGAGAAATTACCGTTTTTTCTTATTCAGCAAGGCTTCTGGCCACTCGAGAGATTCTAAGAGCTCGTCTCATATCTGCTTTCTCCACCAGACGTCGTCTGGTCCCTAGTTTCAGTTCTCAAACCAATCTTAATTACTCACAGCAACGTAGAGCGAGAATCACCATAACAGAGCTTAATGAAGAAGCATGCTCAGATGATAATCAATCCAGAAGCAATTATAATGGAGCTCTTGTTATTGCTCCTACTCCTGTGAGTGTTTGTTATCCTTCTGCAACAAATAATGAGAACGATGTTGACAATGATGATGGTATAACTCATAGTCTTCCTTGTAAGAAATATGGGCCCTACACATGCCCAAGGTGTTTTGGAAAGTTTCCAACGTCACAGACCTTTGCGGCTCACGTGAGCTGTCATTACAAGTATGAAACTAAAGCTCAGAGGAGGAGGAGGCTTATGGCCAAAATCAGAAGAAGAAATCTCCGCCTTCACCACTCAAGGGAGGGAATAACTCTTCTTCCCGCAAAACCAGTTGCTCAGCCCGAACCACCAACATGGCTGAAGCAGAGGGCCAAGGTGAGGGAGCAGTATCTAAAGTCCAAATCAAGGAAGAACCTGCCGATTTTAAGTCAAATGTGTCATGGACTGGATCTATCAAGTATTAATGTTTTCCTTCTCTCTGTAACGTCCTCCTTCCCTTTTTTCTTTTTTCTTTTCTCCCCCTTCTTTTGGGCATTAGGTCTATCTGCAGTGTCCGTTTTGTATGGTCGGCTGATGTTTACTGCTTTTATGAAGTTCATCCATAATCTTCTTAAACCGTGTGTTCTAAACATAGGAAAATCGCATCTTATTCCTATGGATAAATTAGAAGCTGAAATTTGAACCTGAAAAGAGAAAGAACATTGACAACTAAGTAAAAGGTGTTTGACCCTCGAAGCAGTATTATATTTAGAAAATATGCTGATCTTAATCGTCGTGACCTTGCCAAACGGGAACGTGACCAAATACACAGCATGACCCAACTAAATCTGGCGTATTCAAGAAGATCGAAATACAGTTTGCCCAAAAAGTTCCCCGTCAATAAAAATCACAAATATCTATACATAAACTCTTCGGATATTTTCAATGACCTTGGGTCGGATTTTTCCCCGTTCGGATAACTTTGTTGGCAGAGAGGGATCTACAATGTTGAGAATAACAGGGGATTTTCAGAAGTAGCATGCAATTGCATTTCCCAGCAGCGTTACAAATCCACGCCAGAAATATCGCGTGCAGCTGCTTTGCAGTCCACGTCACATCAAGTAGTTTAAGAAGAGGACCATTAATATCTTCTGCCATAGTCGTCAAAAGTGTTCTGCATTCTATAATATACAAGTCACATCATAAGAGAAGAGAGAGAGAGAGAAGAATAAAACCTCTGTATATTTAATGATAGCGCTCTTGCATAAATTCATCATCATGTGAAGTATTCTTCCCATACCACGTTCCATCAATAGCTGCATTGTGAATTCAACTGAAGGGAAAGTTGTCAAACCTGGTATTTTGCTGAAGTTAAAGCAAGCACAATGAAGCAAGAATCCTCAGTTCAAGTTCCCCATTTTCCAGGACTTCTACTATCTCAGAAATGACGGCTAAGAAGGCAGAGAGTTGTAATCCAGAGTCATATTGCTGCAGTAGAAAGCGAGGAGCTCAACCAAGAGACAGTTACCAACACATGTTGACCAAATCTGGATGTCTAGAGTCTAAACATTTAGAGATAGAATTCAAAAATGGACTCTCTCCATCACCGATCATTGATTCTAACAAGTTCACCAACCATTCTTTGCTCCGTTTCTTCTTCCTTTTCCTATCATTTTAGTTAAAAATATCAGGCATGTGACATCAAGTAACTTGTGTAAGCAACGACAGTTACTTGATAACATAAAAGAGTTGTTCTGGATTTGATTCACATTGAAATTCTAGTAGCAGTCGCTTGCTATCGACAGAAAAAAAGTATATCATCATTCGTCCATGGTATAGTAATTGAAAGGGGTCGCAATAGAATCGATAATTCAACTTCCATGAGGAAGGGACTAAAGAATAAGGACCTAAGATCAAAGTTTATCAGTACATTGGTAGTGTATAATTGGAATATTAACAGTAATTATGCGCATCAGATAAATGTCAAGGAGGCGTTATGTTTCATCAATATGGATATAATACAAAGATGA